>NC_136511.1:22846678-22851678 GCF_053919585.1 Euprymna scolopes | reverse complement strand
GTATTGTTCAGAGTCTACGTGGATCGACTATTCATGTATCATCAGGACTTCAACCTATATATATATATATATATATATATTTATATATATATATATATATATATATATATATATATATATATATATATATATATATATATATATACCCACACATAGGAGTTACTACTTATCAAGGTCAGGAGCCCACTCGATGATAAGGGTTATTGAATGCACAGTAGTCAATGAGATAATATCATAAAATTCGTTAGTAATGGAAATTTGGTAAATTGGATTAAATTTGTTGACGTTGGACTTGAAGACAGCCAAATTGTAGTGAGCTGAAGAACAGGAAAACGAAAGTTCATCAGCCGTGCAGATCTACGAAAAAAGCTTTGTTCATGGAATCTACGTTTTGGTTTAGGCACAGATAATATCGACAGTGTTTTCAGCTAGACGAGTGTTTTTCATGACAGCTTGGGGGGAGGGTACGATAAATTGGAGATGTGACGAGTATTTACCATACCTATATATATATATATATATATATATAAATATATATATATATATGTATGTATATATATATATATATATATATATATATATATATATATATATATATAAAGGTAGGTATGGCAAATATACACATATAAATATATATATATATGTATATATTAGATGTAAGATTGAAAAAGTATATATATTTATGTATATATAGATACATATATATATTATATATATTAGATATATGATTGAAAAAGCATATCTATATATATATATATGCATATATATATATATATATATATATATATATGCATATATATAGCTAGGTATGGCAAATATACACATATAAATATATATATATATTAGATGTAAGATGTAAAAGCATATATATATATGTGTATATATATATACATGTATATATATATATTATATATCTTAGATATAAGATAGAAAAGGCATATATATATATATTATATATATATATATATATATATATATATATATATACTAGCAAAGTACCCGTAGTATATATATATATATATATATATATATATATATATATATATATATATACATATATATATATATATATATATATATATATATATATATATATATATATATATATATATACTAGCAAAGTACCCGTCGTTGACTGGGTTCAAAACAGCCTACAGAAAATGGACTCTGATTAAGGAAAGTATGATATGTTATGAAAAGGAAGGGTTGTAAAGAGATAGCTTCGAATTTCGGGGTGTCAAAACCAAACCAAAATATGATGAAAGTAAAAATAAAATAGATAAACCCCATAATCTATTATACCATACTGTTCACACTGAAACACGTATCACAATATTCTGTGGATCTATATTAAAAAAAAATATTTCCATTCTATGGATGTTAGGCGCGAACGATCACCCCATAATTTTATAATACCATATTTCTTCAAACTGAAACATAATTATCAAAGTATACTTACGCAGATAAATATAAAAAGTCTTTATTAAAGTGTGTACCTATTTCCATTTTATGGAGGTCAGGTGCGAACGCAGACCCCACAATTTTATTATACCATCCCTATTTAAGTTAACACATACTTATCAAAGTATTATGTACATCTTTATAAAAAAAACTCTTGTAAACGTTGTTGTTTTTTTTCTTTAATCTTTAAATTGTTATTTTCATACTTTGTGGACCAGGCGCGTACGAAGACCCCACAATTTTAATGAATCATCATTTTGCCAGATCAAACATACCCATTCCTGTGTCTCTATCAATATATGTAATTAGTTTTTTTTTAAATAGTCAACCATATAGGAATCTAGGAGCCTATTGTGACCAGACACACACACACGCACACACACACACACACACACACACACACACACGCATTCAGCTTTATATTATAGATATGCGTTTCAAAACGTATAAGAACATAACAACAATTGCACCAATAAAATATCCATTTTTATATCATATACTTATATGCAGTCATTCGCCGATTAGCCATCGATACTGGCGTTTTGGTATAGAGAACCCTAAGGAATATATTCTTTCATCTACAGAAATATATATTTTTTTGTGTGCCTTTGTTTATAAGCACGTGCGTGTTTGTGTGCAATGACATCTGTATTTGTGATATCCTTTTTATTTCTCGTGTGTCTGTGTCTGTATGTGTGTGTATATTTTAGTGAGGGATGACGTATGTCAAAGCTTGGAATCTATGAGTTTACGAATGTCAGGTATGTGTGGGTGTTTTGTCAAGGCCTTCCGTCCGCAACACATGATCGTGTAATGTTGAAAACCCTGTGCACGGCTCATAACGGCATATCTGTCTGTTAATGTCTTTCTTTTTGCATGTTTGTCTGTCCATCCGTCCGTTTCGTCAGCCCGCCCCTCGTTCTGCCAGTCCGCGGGTAGCAGCCTTGTCTCAGCGTATCACTCTGCGAAGAGTGGGGAGAGGAGAGGCGCACCGCCGTCTTCTTTTTACGCAAACGTAGAACCTCACGGACTAATACCGAAGAAAGTCGAGCACCGCACTGCCGTCTCTCCCGCCCCTCTCACCTCCCACTTAATCCTAACTCCCCCTCGAACCCCCCTCCGTGTCTCGATCTGTACTCCCCCTTTCACCTATACACACCTATACACGCCCACCCACCCCTCATCCACTCATTTTCTCCGTCTTAAAATCACCCCTCCCCTTGCTTCTCTCGTCCTCTCTCCACATCCCCCGCCTCTTAATCTTTTTTAGTAAATTTTAAATCCGCCAAACGCACACCCAATCACAAGCATACAAACGCATAAACGATGCCACAGAATCATGCACAGAGGCCCACACCCAATAAAACATATGTTAATAAACATTTAACTCTAATATACACACTAACATATATATATATATATATATATATATATATATATATATATATATATATATATATATATATATATATATATATATACATATAGCCAATGCATATAATGAAAGGTTTTACGCGTTAAAACGCCCCCAATACACACATTTTTATTTACTGAATTATATATGTGTGTGTGTGTGTGCGTGTAAATGTGTGTAGGTATGTGTATATGCGCGTGTGTGTACGGGCATGTCATTATGTATACGTCGCTAAAATTATTATGATTTGCATCCTAACACATATTCCTGGAATTTAAAGATGGATAGTGTAAAAACAAACAGTTACGTTGGTAGGTAGATAAGTAGGTAGAAAGCCGACACGCGTATCCGAAGATAGATACGTGGATGAATTCGGGGAGGCGAAACGCATCACGTCGGCTCCATCTTTTCATGCCTACCGGACGCGTGGGGGGGATGTAATAAAACAAAAACCACAGTAATATCGTTCAAATGGATACATTCAACACCCACTATACGCATAGGAATCTATCCGAAGAAGTACTGTCATTCTCGTCGTCCTCATCGTCGCCCTGTGAACTTTATCGCGCAGTAGAGGACGATGACCACGCCGAATTCGATATGACCCTACCGACCACCTCTACCGCGGCCGAAGCGTCGACTGACCGCTACAGTAACACCTCCCCGGACGTCGAAAAACCAACTGCCAACGTGGCCACTTCACCCGCAACTACTACGGCCACTGCAACGTCGCCCAATGAGTACACTACGGATATTGGCTTGACCACAACAAACACCTCTACCCTAACTACAATCTCGCTGACCACCACAACTACTACCCCTTCCTCTGTCACCATCACATGCACTACCGAAATTGATACTCAAAATGCAAGAAAAGATAAAACGGTTAATAAAAAGGTCACTACTAATGTGACAATTAACGAACCCCTAAACGGGGACCCGAGATCGTCACCCTCAACGCCCCCAATGCCGACATCCAAGCCGCCTCTCACCCCTCCATCGCGTACATCTTTATCACCTTCTTTTGCATCGCCTTCACCCTCTCCGCCACTCTCCACGTCCCTGTCGCCGATATCGACCCCTCCACCCGTATCCTCGCCGTTAACCAGTTCCACCTTGGTGGCCCTCAAAAGCTCCCAACTTTCTTCAAAGGCCTCTGCGTTCTCCATCGCCGCTATCATGGGTATGGGTCCTTCAAATCGGACCGTTGATCCGCGGATCCACCCTGCTCATGTTTTGGCCGCGACAGGTCTTCCCAGGGGCCACTCCTTCTACCCTTATACTGACGCTTTCATAACGAATTGCCACGGCTTTCAGAACAACAATACCCACAGTATTAATAATAAGAATAATAAAAATAGCAGTAAGAATAATAGTATTAACAATAATAATATTAATATAAACACTAACTTTAATAACAGTACAAATATTAATAATAAAATTGATTCATTGTGTCATTCGGGTTTTTTGTTGCGACCACCTTCGGGAGTTTTACCTGGGCAGAGTGACTTTTCGGGTCGCCGCTTTGACGGTCTCTCCACAGGGAATCAGGGGCATAATATCATGAACGCTTTTTGTGATAATATTAATCGTATTGGTTCGCCATTGGCACTACAGAGATCAGTCTCTTCTTCTTCATCATCATCATCATCTTTGTCAACTTCATCCTTTTCATCAGCGTCATCATCTGTGGTAATAACGACAGTGACCAGTGGAAGTGGTGGGGTAGGGCACGGCTCGAGGGACAGTGGCGGTGGTCTTGGGGGTAAAAGTTCGGTGTTTAAGGCCGGATCTGAGGACGGTAGTTGCGAGGTAGGGAGAGGTAAGGGTCATCGAGGTGTTGAAAGCAGAGGTTCCGGCAGCGCAGGGAGTGGGAGCAGCCGGAGACGAGAGACGATTATATCACCTCTGGGTAAGTGTAATTTCCCTGTGTGTGTGTGTGTGTGTGTGTGTGTGTGTGTGTGTGTGTGTGTGTGTGTGTGTGTGTGTGAGTGTGTCTCTGTGTGTGTGTGTGTGTGCACGCCACGGGTGTTGATGCTGGTGGGCATGTTTGAGGCCGTGTCGGTACGTGTTTTCACAAAGGGCCGAAGGATAATATCGATTTTATTTTTAATGGGCCAATTCA
>NC_136511.1:22831678-22839178 GCF_053919585.1 Euprymna scolopes | reverse complement strand
ATGTTATTCATGCAGATATTCTACATGATCTATACTTGTGTTTTATTTGCATACAGAGATTATAGTAAACACAAACCTTTTTCTCTATATATTTATGCATGCGAATATATATTCGTTTCAATAAAATTTTGCCTACTAAACTCTTTTATGAATTTTTCTCTACAGACACGAAACTTGATATATAGAGTATTCGCACCCGTGCGATATTGATATTTGGGTCTTAGCCGGCAGAAATCGTTACAAAAATGCGAAAATTAAAACTTAAAAAAAAAAACGAATTTGCTATTGGTTCATATTTTAATTTTGTAGCTTTGCAGGAAACATGTCTTCATGGCTCAGGCATTAACGCCAAAGGAATAAAGAAATCGTTAGCAAACCGTTTTGGTTTCGATTCTCGGTAGTGGCACATGAGTCATTTTTATTTAAACTTTTCAAACCACTATTATATATTGGGTTCAATATAATATAATTACAAATACGAAACATGCATTAATCAAAAAAAATCATATTTAAGCGTTTCTTACGACCGGGCAATGCCGGGCGGATTGCTAGTATATATAATTTCTTGTTAGATTACATTACAAAAAATCACTTGGTCTGGTGGAATATCCAGATAAGTGTTGTTGCTATATCCAACGTATAAATATTGAAGAATATTTACTGGTTTTCGCGTAGGCTAATAGAAATATAATAAGAAAGCTTTTGAATATTTTTTCAGGGTATATTTGTAGAGGAAAGTATCCTAATAACCGATTGTCCAGAAAAATCCTTTGAGAGATATTAGAGATTCGAGGACAGGGTCAAGTAGGGATTCAAGTTTTCTCCTGTAGACAATCAAAACAGAATATGACAATTCAAATTTATTTTGTAGATTATTAACTCATTGGAATCTCATGAGAAAATAATTATGCAAATTAAAAATATTATTTATGTGTATTGGGCTTATTATCATTCTCCCCCCTCTCTCTCTCTCCCTCTCTTTTTCTCTCTCTGTCTCTATGTATGCATATATATATATATATATATATATATATATATATATATATATATATATATATATATATATATATATATATATATATATGCGCGTGTGTGTGTGTGTGTGTTTTCCAAATTCATTTCAAATCATAGAATGAAACCAGCATTGATTTTCTGCGGTTTTCATTCTTATGATGTGTGGAAAAATTTATATATATATATATATATATATATATATATATATATATATATATATATATATATATATATATATATATATATATATATGTAGAGAGAGAGAGAGAGGGGGAGAGAGAGTGAGAGAGAGGGGGGAGAGAGAGCGAGGGGGAGAGAAATAAAAATGAACAAACCGTATTATGTGTTCATCAACGTTTCGTCTTTATTTCGAGACTTCCTCATTATGAATGAGATTAAGAAACAAAAACACCAGTACAAAATTAGGAAAGTAGGAAACATTTTCAAATATTTTGTACTGGTATTTTTTGTTTCTTAATCTCATTCATCCACAGGAAGTCTCGAAATAAAGACGAAACGTTGATGAACACATAATACGGTTTGCTCCTTTTTATTTCTCTCTCTCTCTCTCTCTCTCTCTCTCTCTATATATATATATATATATATATATATATATATATATAAAAGTGAACGTGTCTGTCTGTCTGTGTGTCTGTGTGTCTGTCTGTATGTGTACATTTCCCTACGCAATAACTCTGTCAATTTTTAGTCTATAGACTCGAAATTTGAAATACCGGGTACTGAGATTTGGGAACATCGATGTGACGGGTGTCAGCCAGAAATTTGGCTGTTAAGGGGTAAAATTTCAACGATTTGACCTTTAAGAACTCTACCAAACTTCTCCGACAATTTTGGGTCTACACCCTTGAAATTTTACATATAGGTTCCGTGGACATTTGATTTGAGGCCAAAACAATACATTTTCAGGGGTCATAATAGGGGTCAAATTTTAAAAAATTAGCCCCTTTTTTTTGTTGCTCAGCATACACCTCTAAACACCCGGGCAACGCCGGGCACCCATGCTAGTATATATATATATATATATATATATATATATATATATATATATATATATATATATATATATATATATATATATTAGTGATGAGGCGAATTATTGAAATCGAAACGGAAACATCGCAGCTTTTGGGAGCATCAAAATCGGTATCGGAATCGAATAAATTTGTGCTTATTTTCCGATGCCGATAACGATTCTTTTTCCTTTTTTTTTGTTTTTTTTTTTTTAAGGAAAATCTTCCACTACTGGTATTTATTATAAATCAAGAGTATTTATTGATTTTAAATTAAAATCGATAGACTACCCTCCACAAATTAATTTTACTTTTGATCAAAAACATCCACATTTAACATGTGTTTTTAGTATATAAGGACAATTTTATAGTTAAATACTTATAATAATCGTAATCGATAATTGTATCAGAATCGGGAAATTAATAGGGAATCGTTAATTGAGTAGAGAAACCGCAATAATATTGGAATCGTCCTATCACTTATATATATATATATATATATATATATATATAGAGAGAGAGAGAGAGAGAGCGAGAGAGAGAGAGACAGAGAGAGATTAATAATTGGTACGTGCATAAAGTAAGTCATTTTCTTTCCAACGAGCCTTCATTTGTTTAATTCTGCTCAATAGTAGCTGAGAATTAGAACTTATAATATATACACACACACACACACACCCACACACACACACACACACACACACACATATATATATATATATATATATATATATATATATATATATATATATATATATATATATATATTAGCATGGAAACCCGATATTGCTTGGGATTAAATAATGATCAGCCAGTTTTCCACGCTTCTAACACTTTTCTTGTCATCAAATCCGTGAAATCGCCAATTTTTCAAACAAATTAAATTACTGCGTGTTGTAGACGGGACACTTCCGTAGATCACCAGGAAGAAATTTAGGTACCTCCTCGCGTTAACTTAATCCACAATAAATATATTGCACTGTAGAGAGCCTACTGTTAATTTTATGAACTCATTTTTTTCTAACTAATGGTTTGAATTAAACTGAATTGGTTAAAAGTTTAAAATGCAAAAGCCAAATACCAAGGCTCAACTGTTTTCTTAATAGATACACCATTTGCTGATCAAAGAACTTTAAGTACGTTTTAAATGCAGGGTGCTTCTGCATACGCGATGATAAATCTGCTCAAATGTGTGTCATGTAAGATTTTCTTGTTCTTTTATTATCTACTAGCAGATGTATCCGACGTGGGGCAGCATTAAACGTAACGTTAAATCTCTTTAAAACACAAAAACAAAAAAAAAGTTAAAAAAAAAAACGGAAAGAAACCGAGACATGTGCATACGAGTATTATATATATATTTTGTTTTCATTTCACTTCTTGTAAGTAAAATAAAAAATACTCGAGGTAAGATTGAAAACAAAGAGTCAGTCATCTACGATAACTAGTAGACCAGCTTACCACGTATTTTAAAGTGTGTTTTCACACCTACATATTCTTAGCATAATGCAGCTGTCATGTGAAAGATTCACGCATACATAGTCGTGAAATAGTTGACAAACGGATAAAAATTCGATAAACTCCAAGCAGGACATTTTGAATTTGGACATCCTAGTAGGTCTTTTTCTCGATGAAAAGCAATTAAAATATTTTCTAAATTTCTGAATATCCGATATACAAAATTTCACATCTATAGCTAAAATATTAATTTATTATATAGATTGAGAGTTTTCCTCACAGCGAAATACACATTTATTCTTTTATATATACTAGAAAATATACCCGGTTTTGCCCGGTCGTAAAATACGCAGAAATCATATATTTTAATTAATGCAGTATTTTATTTAATATAAACAGAAATAACGCAAGTATTTACCATAATGTAAAATTCCTTGAAAACCTGAAACAATAACAAAAAAAAACAAAAAAACAAAAAAACACGGACACATGGCATGCGATTATTATGTTTTTTTTTTTTGTTTTTTTTTCATTTTTATTACATTTTCACCCCAAACAAGGCACATTGCCACTTTGGTGTAGGGGGCTACTATCAGGGACAGCAACTACAGGGGTACTATGTAGGAATTTGGGCAGCAAGATGTCTGTTCACGTTGCACTTGAACTTCTGCATGTCAGTACATTTGGGGAAGCAGGAACCTGGAATGGAACTCCAAAGTCTAGCGGTTCTGGGGAATAAACTACTTTTTTTTCTAAACATTACACGTTTTAAAACTAAAAAAAAAATGAAATACTTTTTTTTTACATGGTAGTCACCACTTATCAAGGCCGGGAGGTAACTCGAGGATAAGGGTTATTGCGTGTACAGTAATCAATGGGACAATATCGTAGTAATCGTTAGTAATGGAGATACGATAAAGTGTCTTACTTAAGGGGAAGTTTTGTAAGGAGCTTGTTTATGTTGGACTTGAAGACATCCAAGTTGTAGTCAGGTTGGAAACAGGCAAACGGAAGAAAGTTCCACAGGCGTGCACTTCATAGAAAGAAACTTTGTTTATGGAATCTACGTTTTGATTTAGGCACAGATATAGAGTGTAGAAAATTACTGACAGTGGTTTCAGCTAGACGGGTGTTTATCGTGAAAGATTGGGGAGGGGGGCAGAGATTGGAGCTCAGATGAGAACTTCTAATGGAAATAACGATAAAACAAGGACAGGCTCGCAACGTCCCGTCTGTGGGAGAGAGGTTACAGGGAAAAGAAAGGGCGTCCTCCAGTAAGCTACGAAGTCTATTTTGTGCTCGGTCAAGGCAAGATAGGCTGTTTTTAGCAGCTCCTGCCCAGATATGGCAGCAGTACTTCATCCTTGGACGTACTTGGCTTTTATATAGATAGAGAATTGTATCATCAGTGAGATATCTACTGGAGCGGTAAAAGGATCCCACCATTTTTCCAGCGATCTTGGCAACAGATTTGATGTACGTGTTCCATGTCAGATCAGCATTGGGCTGTAATCGAAACCAACACCTAACACCACTTACTCATGTAGGATAACCACCATTACACGAGCTTGAGTTGAATCGCCAAGAGTGTTTGCAAACCAACTTCTACTTATGGAAGCAGTCATAGTTCACGACCGCACATGCGCAGTCGTGAAACAGATAAAAATCCCGTGGCCTCCCAGATACAATTTTTTAAAAATTTTGACCCCTTAGTCGCCTCATTTCCGGAGGAAAACGGATTAAAATATTCTGCATATCTGAATATCCTACGTAGCAAATTTTGTCTATATATATATATATATATATATATATATATATATATATATATATATATATACATATAAGATATATATATAAGATCCTTGGATTTTACTTGTGCAAATGGAAATTCAATTAACTATAGGTAAAAATGATTTGAGTATATAGTTTGAGAAGTGTCCCCACACAGAGATTCTCACTTTTATAGAATATAAGATAGATTAATAGAGAAGATCAATATTGCTGACTTGTGTTCGGTGAAGCGAAAACGACTTCTGGATGATTTAATTCCATAAATAAAACGTTTTTGGTTAATTACAAATTTTGGATATTTTTTTAAAGGTTTATTTTGTCTATTTGACTGAACAATTCTACATATACAAGATGACCATGTTTTAGCGAAATAGAGGATAAACACACACATCCACATACACACATACACACCACCCACCAACCCCCCCACACACACACATATATATATATAATTTTAGTCATTCAATAAAATTTAAAAATTATGACGTGAAATGGTTAAATTTCAAATCAAAAGATTTTAATTATTTTATGTAAGACAAAGAATACATTTGAAATCTTATAACTCCTTATCATATAGGATTTCGATGGTATCGAAATCCAATAAGATAAGGCGTTTAAACACTTCAAATGTATGCTTTGTCTTACATAAAATAATTAAAATCTTTTGATTTGAAATTTAACCATTTCACGTCATAATGTTTAAATTTTATTGAATGACTAAAATTTGATTTATTTACTCCATCTTGTATATCGAGCAATTTTTATTTAGATGGGATAGTATTTCCAGAATATTACTGCCAATAATATTTTATAAGACCTATAATCACATGTTTCCATACCAGTTGATCGTTAGATAATTTTATTCTGAAGAATATATATATATATATATATATATATATATATATATATATATATATATATATATATATATATATATATAAGCAAACAGTTAATAAAACATGTTAAAACACTTTGAAATGAGTTAAAAACATATTTAATCTGAAAAGAAAACACTAGATAAGTGGATAGTCCTTAATCCGCGGAGTTTCGAAGAAATACTTTCCTTCTCATCAGAGGGTAGGAATTAGGCAAATGCGGGATAGGATTTTGCATGCAAAAGTATTTGATGAAAAAACAAGTAAGTCAAAGATCTTACTTGATAACAAAAAAGTGAAGCAGAGGGACGATGGTGAAGAAAAAGGTGATTAAACATGAATGGATAGTCTGGTGGGAGATAAAAACTCCAGTGACGGTAAAATCCAAATTTATAACTTCAAGAAAGTTAATTGAATTTCCATTTGCACAAGTAAAATCCAAGGATCTTATATATATCTTTTATATATATATATATATACATATATATATATATATATATATATATATATATATATATATATATATATATATATATATCATATATGTATATTAATATATATGTATATATATATAAATATATATATATATATATATATATATATATATATATTAGTAGGTATACTGAGAAAACGATGTAAAACCAAATATTAACAACACCCTCTCCCATCGTTACAAATTTCTAAATAATAATAATATTATTATTTAGAAAACCATTTTTAACATGGAGAGGGTGTTGGGATTCCTTGGATATTATGTGCCTTCCTTCTATGAATTTATAAATTTTATTTTAATTATATAAATTTGGTGGGTTAGTAAATTGATTTGCTTTGCGGTACCCGCCGCCCCCCCCCCCCCTCCAAAAAAAAACAATAACGAGATGCAAATAATAACAACTAACGGGACTCATCCATATGTAATTTTGGTATTCATGGTTTAAATAGATATGGTCGTATATTATTGTAACTCTTGTTTCACCTGCAAAGGAATTTACCTAAGCTAGCATGGACGCCCGGCGTAGCCATGTCCTGCAAGTACGCTTAAATATGATATTTTAATTGTTACAGATTTCGTATATGTTATTATAGTAAATTTTCTATTGATTTTTATAAGACATAATCGAAACCGAAACCAAAATTTATGAAAAATTCTTGATAAAATTATTTGTAAAAAAAATAGATCACAAGAGTCCCATCAGTAATAATCGAAATCGTAACGAAAACTTATGAAGAATTCTTGGTAAAATCATTTATACAAACAATAAATGACGTAAGTGCCATCAGCTATAATTTAAACCGAAATCAAAACTTATGGATTATTCTTGGTAAAATTA
>NC_136511.1:22824178-22826678 GCF_053919585.1 Euprymna scolopes | reverse complement strand
AGTGCTTACGAAAATCAATTATAACAATTTAAAACTATTACTTGTGTATTATTTCCGTAAGAGAGTTTATTTCAGTAAAAATAGGATATGCATCAGGGACTGGAAACATTTAATATAGATTCTGTGCATTAATCCAGAGTTTTGTGCGAAAATGTATATTCTATTTTGTTCTCGTGTTAGCTCTATTCCTAAACGATGAGAATGAATCCATCAACAACCGGGTTTTCCATTAAAAAGACCGTAAAAAAGTCCCAGTTCTACAAAAGATAGTTTAATTTATAATAAAACCTATTGTAACAAGCAAACATTTTTCAATTTCATAGACTGTTAACAATTAATATGTCTAAAATGTATTTAAAAAGCTGCAAGTATGGGTGTTATCTTATTTCTAACTTTTGCTTTGTTTGAGAATTCTACTAAGACCGAAGTAGTTATGAATTAGTTGCAAATATGTACTTAAAATTATAAAATGTTTTGATTTTCGTTATCCCCAGATTCTGTTTGTTCAAGAAGCCGTCATAATTACAAATTATTAATTTGATTAAATTTAAGTATTCTCTTCAAATATTTTAGCGTACGAATGTACTGAAAATGCAACATAAATATCGTGTTTACATTTAAAAAACTTTCCTAACAAACTATTTGTAATAATGTGTTTTGATAAAAATCGTAATATACAATTAATGGTAAGAATTCTATGATTGTTCGATAATTATTCGCAATTGGATGAGTGTATAAATACTATTAGTTTTCGTGAAAAGTGTATAAATAATATTAGTTTTCGTGAAAAGTTTATAAATAATATTAGTTTTCGTGAAAAGTTTGTAAATAATATTAGTTTTCGTGAAAAGTTATAAATAATATTAGTTTTCGTGAAAAGTTTATAAATAATATTAGTTTTCGTTAAAAGTTTATAAATGATATTAGTTTTCGTGAAAAGTTTATAAATAATATTAGTTTTCGTGAAAAGTTATAAATAATATTAGTTTTCGTGAAAAGTTTATAAATAATATTAGTTTTCGTGAAAAGTGTATAAATAATATTAGTTTTCGTGGAAAGTTTATAAATAATATTAATTTTGGTGGAAAGTTTATAAATAATATAAGTTTTCATGAATTTTTTTAAAATAATATTAATTTTCATGAAAAGTTTATAAATAGTATTAGTTTTCGTGAAAAGTTTATAAATAATATTAGTTTTCGTGAAAAAGTTTATAATAATATTAGTTTTCATGAAAAAAGTTTATAATAATATTAGTTTTCGTGAAAAAGTTTATAATAATATTAGTTTTCGTGAAAATTTATAAATGATATTAGTTTTCGTGAAAGTTTATAAATAATATATGTTTTCGTGAAAAGTTTATAAATAATATTTATTTTCGTGTAAAGTTTATAAAAAATTTTTGTTTTTGTGAAAAACTTATAAATATTATTATTTTTCGTGGAAAGTTTATTAATAATGTAGGCTTCCTTGAAAAGTTTGTAAATATTAGTTTACCTGAAAACTTTATAGATAATATTTGTTTCTGTGAAAAGTTTATAAATAATATTTATTTTCTTGAAAAGTTTATGAACAATATTTTTCGTGAAAAATGCATAATGATATTTGGTTTGTGTGAATAATATTTGTTTAAGTGAAAAATTTATAAATAATATTAGTTTTCGCGAAAAGTTTATAAATAATATTAGATTTCCTGGAAAGTTTATAAATAATAATAGTTTTCGTGAAAAGATTATCGATAATATATATTTTCGTGAAAAGTGTATACACTTTTTTCATTAAAAATTCATAAATTATAATAGTTTTCGTGAAACGTTTATTAATAATATTTGTTTACAGGTAAAGTTTATAAATAATATTTATTTACGTTGAATATTTATAGATAATATTAGTTTTTGTAAAACGTTTCTAAATAATATTAGTTTTCGTGAAAAGTTTAAAAATAATATTTGTTTTCGTGAAAAGTTCATAAATAATATTAGTTTTTGTGAAATATGCAGGTTTCGTAATATATATATTACAAATGACGAGGGAAATATACTATCAGTGAAATATTATTAATGGACAATAACGCTTCTTTGCTATGCTTTTTCTGTGTTCCTTTTATTTATGAGAGATACCCATGTATTATTTAGAAGATAAACGATAAAATACAATATCATCACGCATGAAAATATCATTTAACGATTAAAAGAACCCGTCGTTGTAGTTTAATTAGTTATTTTAAAATTTCCAATAGTCATGATTATATTATATTAAAATAGTTTGTTTTCAAATTTAAATCGAATTATTTTTTATAGTTATCGTAACAGGCTATATAGATGTTTTACTCCTAAATATATTGTCCTTATATTTATTCAAGAACTGCTTTTAAAATAAAAATAAAATGAATCGACAATTATACGACAATCACATAGTTTATAATTACTATATCCAGTTAACCAATCGGTGCTTATGCTTTCAAAATGATCACTAAATAGGAACGTGTTCCAGAGACGTC
>NC_136511.1:22654178-22819178 GCF_053919585.1 Euprymna scolopes | reverse complement strand
AAATAACTAGATTCGGCATTAAATAACCTGAAAAAAGGTTGATATGCCGTAAATTAAAAAAAAAACCCAACCAACCAAGACCACTGTGGCAAACCCTGTCAAAAGCGTTAGTTATATCTCGGGCTACCGCTATTTATTATTTTTTGTAATAGAATTGTCTCCATTATTCTGTGTAAAATATTATTGTCAATTGATTTATTTAAGTTATTTTTCATTCAATTTATTTTAATATATTTATTTAAATTTAATATATTTTAAATTATTATTAACCTATACCACTTGCCTTTAATAACAGAAGTTTATTTTTAATGTGGGGGGGTCCGCTTTAAGTTATTCTCGTTAATTTTCAAAAACGAAAATTGATGTATTTTATGCTTCCAATCATCCAGCATGTAACTGATTTTCAGGAAAATCATAAGAATTAATAGAATCAGCGTATCTTAAATAGTATATGACTAAACCCTCTGCCCGCCAATATTTTTAACCTTGCAACGCCGGGTATATACAGCCAGTATATATATATATATATATATATATATATATATATATATATATATATATATATATATATATATATCTTATATATATATTAATATATATGTATATATATATATATTAAGTAATGTGATTTATAATTTAAAAATTAAAAAAAAAATTTTAATTTAAAAATACAATTTTAATTAAATTAAAAATCAGTTTCATAAGAAGGAACAACAACAAAGTCTTTGACTTTGTTGTTGTTCCTTCTTATGAAACTGATTTTTAATTTAATTAAATTTTGATTTTTTAATTAAAATTTTTTTTTTAAATTTTTAAATTATAATTCATATTACTTAATATTTAATTAGCTCTAGGACATTTAACTATCGAGCTTATTATATATCTAAATTAAAACGAGCATTTCCTGTATTTTAATTAAACTAGTAATTTCACTGTTACATTAAAATACACTTAGCTCTTTAGACTATTGTTCTAATCTCCTTTAAATTATACATATATATATATATATATATATATATATATATATATATATATTAGTAGGTATACTGAGAAAACGATGTAAAACCAAATATTAACAACACCCTCTTCCATCGTGTGTGTGTGTGTATCGTGTATCGTTTTTTTTATATTTGCGCATCATATTTCATGAGATTGTTTGTTTCCGAAGCAATCGCGTCGTATGGCATTTATACGTATGTCATAGTTTATCAGCCACTTCGTCCAACAAGACGCTTTCAACATGGCCGTGATTTCCTCTGCCGATATCGTTAAATAGCCGGATGGTGGTGTGAATGGGAAAGAACCCGATGAGGCCGTAACTTCGGTCCGGAAACGAAAGAAAGATGACCATAAAAGCGCATCCAGAAGTCACTTTCACGGCGATATGGATTTCAGAGAATTCTACTGCCGAGAATGCGTCCGACGAGAAGTGTGTGTTTGGGGCTGCAGAAAGAATAACGCCGTTGTCGACCTAAGATGAGATTGTGGCCAAGTATGAATCATCTCGATTAATACGAATCGATCTCCTACCTGCAAATCCCTAGCTTTCCAAGAAGGCTCATATATATATATATATATATATATATATATATATATATATATATATATATATATATATATGGAGCGAGGTCGTAAAATTATAATTTTATATTAGATCGTATTTATCTAGTTCGCCGTTTATTTTGCCAACCATAAGCTGGTTGCTAAAAGGAAAAGTCATAAAATGATCCGAAATGCGGAGGGTCGATGCGTCTGGCCTATCTTGCTGGCCGTCTTTTCTGAAACTGGGAGAGAGGTTTTATCAGTGCTGGTAATAAGTTTGTATATAAAGAAAAAGAAAATAAATTCAAAGATAAAATACCCACACAGGCGCACACACGCGCGTGCGCACACACACACACAAACACAAACACAAAAGGTGCCTTTAATATAGAAGTTGAGATCGACATAGTTGTTTGAATTAAAGTTAAACATTTGAAGTTATCTATTACGGCTCAGTTGTGTTTTAAACACAATTAGTCAGTTCGAGCACTCACCTATCTCATCATCCTGTTGATTGTATACGTCTGTTCCTTCTGCTAGAGCGGTGATAAATCTTGTAGAAGACACTTGTAATATTAGTCTATAAAACGTGTTAACTTTGGTCACAAACGACCTGTTCCTTTTTAATATCTCTTTAGATATATTTCAGAAACACTTGAGGTCTTTTTCCTATGTTAGGAGTGGAAAAGTGATATCAGTTAAGTAAATAAGAACGTGAGCTCAACGATTTTTCTGCCATTCTTTTTCTTCTCTAGAATAATATTTTGCTATGAATGTTGGCAACCAGCAATACCCCCTTCTTATTTAGGAAAAAAAAAAACAAAAACAAAAAAAACAAAAACAAAAACAAAACAGTACATAGAAATCGTACGATATGAATATAATTTTGCTTCATAAATTTTATTACAATCATATTTAATTCTCTGAGTTCATATTTGAATGTCAGTAACCTTTCCTTGGTCCACTCTGTCAGTATCTTGTTTTAGAAAAAATTCCAGAAACCAAAACCTATAATAGAATCACGTTAGTCCAATACCCGTTTCGATGGAAATCGCTTCAGATAAGTCATACACCCAATTGATGTGAGCACCTACAAATAATACTACCACCGAGTTGAAGACTTGCCAAAAATAAGTATTAGATAGAATAGCTTCTGCCCTTGCATATCCATAAAGATTTAATAAAAAACCGGCAATAGCACTTTCTCTGGTATAGTGTAGTGTACCCAATATTCAACTGAAAACAGGAACTTATGAGGAATGCAGATTCAGAAGTGGTCCGTCATCGATGCCTCCGTCCAATGTCAAGAGACAATGGACCCCATATAAAAATTAAGAAGTGAGGGTTGCGCAATCCCAACCAGAAATCGACATAGCTTAAATCCAGTGGCAAGAAGAGATCCAAGATTGACTGAAAACAATGCTGAGATAAGCAGAGAGCACATGAAGTTACAAACGCTAACCCATTTTAGTAGTAACCTAGCTCAAGGTTGCTTTATTTCAGTGATCTGACGGAAATCGGTGTGTTAATGTGATTATGCCCTATATAGATTGTGACATTTAATGTAAAAATGACTAAGCTTCTCTCCTTTAATAATTGCAATAGCCCGTCTTGCGCACCTATAGCCATGCCTACTAACACCGTACCTGAGAACTTGTTGTTAAAATTCTTTGGCTTATCATTCACACGCAGCATGAATTGTAATAAATACATTGAAGTCATATACAAAGTTGCTACAAATAAGTTAGCTTCTCTTTACCGTACTAGAAAAATACCCATGCCGGAGTGTACCATGTATCTCAATGAAGCCACAATTTACCTATGTATAAAATATTGCTGCTACATCTGACTTGGTGTATATATCATTAATCTCTCTATCTGAGAAAAAGTCCAAAACAATAGTCTTTAATCTAAATCGTCCCGCACTATCAACCACGCTCTAACTTCTGCCCCATCGTCGCGATGTTGTATCTCTGGTTCTGTTTTCCAAATACTTTTATGGAATGTACTTTGATGAAGTCATTGTAATTGTAATCCCTCAACTAACGTACCTCGGAGAAATCAGTGTAGCAGAAAAATCACACTTCTTCAGTTAAGTAGCCTTTAGAGCCCGGAAACCCTTATACAGTAATAGTTACTCCCCGCGGACTGCGAGATGTTAAAATTCTTTGACATGCAATAGTTTAAATACAAACTGAACAGGCAGGGCCGTTTATCTACGCGCATTCAATGCATCCATTTAAGTGGCAATAGGCTTCGTTTGGGTAAGAAAATATTTAGTGGATGGTGATCAATTCTGTTTTTTATAGCTTACTACTTTCACAGAAGAATTGCTGCTAGTCTCTCCTTTTTTACATGGGCATCACCACTTATCAAGGCCAAGAGGCTACTCGAGGATAAGTCTTAAAGAGTGTACAATAGAAGTTGGGCAATATAGTAACCGTTAGTAATGGAGATTCGGTAAATTTATTAACGTATACGGAACGGCTCATCAAAAACTTGTTTACGTTAGACTTGAAGACAACCATATTGTAGTCAGCTGGGAAGCAGAAAAACGGCAGACAATTCCATACGCGTGCAGTTCTCAGAAAGAAGTTTTGCTCATGGAATCTACGTTTAGGTTTAGGCACAGATAAAGAGTAGGGGAAATTAGTGATAATGTTTTCTGCTAGACGTGTGTTTCTTGTGAAAGTTTAGTCGTGTCATCAGCATAGATGTCTACGAATGATGTAAGGATGTGATTTGGAAGATCAGTATTATGGATCAGGAAGAGAGTTGGGCCCAGGATGGACCCCTGAGGGACTCCAGCATTAATACTAAGAGCTTCTGATTGTTGCCCACCAACCGCTACTCTTATGAACCTATCAGAGAAAATGATTCAATAATTGAGAAGACATTTCCAGCTATACCGTAGCTGGAGATCTTGTGAAGTAAACCTTTATGTCATACTCTATCAAATACCTTTGATATGTCAAGAGCAATTGCCCTCGAAAGGATGCCTCCGTCGAGAGATTCGCTAATCCTATGAGATATAACTGTAAGCAAATCTGCAGTAGATCTATCAGCACGGAAACCATATTGCGTGTCACTAAGAACGTTATTTTTGCTGAGATGCTTGATTACTTCTCTGTTTAACTCAGATGCCAGCAACTTACTCATGGCGCACAGAAGACTTATTGGCCTGTACTGTGAGGGAGATGAGCGATCACTTGAATTCTTAAATACGGGGCATACTGATGCGATTTTTAGGGTGACGGGAAGCAATTCTCCATAAGACAACGTTTTAACAGTTTTGTAAGGATGGGCGCAAGTTCTGGTTGAAGTCTTTCGAGTACTATAATTGGAATACGGTAAGGGACGGTTGCTTTACTGGAGTCAAGGTGTTTGATTAGGTTGGCAACATCACGTACAGATAGCATGTTTTCTGATACAGGTAGGGAATAGGGGAGGGTGGCAGCCTTGGTCACAAAGGGTAGAATTAGCTGCAATGTTTTTGGCAAAGAGTTTGGCTTTGTCTGATGCTGACGAGATTACCTCAGGTCCATTTACGAGAGTTTGGATAGAGCACACGCTTCTGTTCAGGATCCTGTTTGCTATTTAATAAAACTGGTGGGAACCAAGCCGCTACTCAGCTACTTTGGACTTGACGGACTAGGCATACAACTCTCTTTTGTTCTTTATTACTTTTTACTGTGATTGCTGGCAGTTCTTTCTGAAAGTGGTTTTAGTCTCAGTACATCTGTTATGTTGGAAGCAATGGAAAAAAGTGATTTCTATGCGCAATGGCACAGCACATTTCGTAGGGAACCACGGCTGGCTTTTAGGTTTTTGCTGGAATTTTTTCGAGAGTATGAAACGGTCTATACCTACAATTAACCATTATGTAAAGTCTGATACTATAGAGGACACATCCTTTTTAAACATGGAACGCAGAGGTAGATATAATACAAATCTGCGGAAGCTATCCCAATCAGCCATATAGTATCAATACACTGTACGATGGAGAGGTACATCTGGGGACTTATTACATTTCATTTTTATTTTAACTGATACAACTGAGTGGTCGGAAGATCCAAGTGGAGACACAACACAAGCTGAACACAGTTCAGGGAAAGTTATGAGAAAGAGGTCTAGGAGACTTGCATACTGGCCGTCAGTGTCGGGAACGCGGGTGGGTTCGTGAACCATCTGAGTGAGGTCATAAGCAATGGAGAACTCATGACAGAGCGTTCCCTCATCATCGGTCTTGTTTCAGCGAGTTAACCATTCCACATTGTTAACATTGAAGTCTCCACCGATATGAATATTAGTTGAAGGATAAGCAGATAGGGTGTGGTCAATTTTCTCAGATATGCTTTTAAAGATAGTAACTCCACTGTTGTTGGGGCGATAGAGAGCAAATATAAATGCAGTAGTTTGAGCAAGTGCAACTCGGAAGCACATATAGGGTAAGTTAGGATCTTCTATGGAGATGTCCCTACAACATGGAAAGCCATCTTTTATATAGGCACATATTCCGTGCCCATCGCGATCTTGGGGGTCAGATTTGGAAGTTAAATTAGAGTATTCTTTAATTACGAACTCATCTAGGGGAATAGTTTGTCCAATGCCAGTTTAACTTAGATATAATATGTCTGGTTTAGTCTCCTGTAATTGGGTTTCGACCTCTGGAAGGTTAGAACGTAGACCCCTTATATTACAGAAGAAGACCTGGTAGTGGGGGTCTACGTAAGAAGTTGGAGTTCCGGGTTTAATCGTGTGTTTTTTATTGAGACTTTTCATGATTGTGTTTTGCGATTTGTGGACTAGGTCGACATATACGCCTGAAGCTGGACAGAGAGTGAAAGTAAGAGAGAAATAGAAATGAAGATTTTTTTGTAGCACATGAAAATGTAAAGCTGTAACAATTACCCACTAATATGGCATCCAGAGGCCCCACCAGAAGCTACTGCATGGCCCAGAATCCATTAACCAAAGCGCAATACAGCAGCTCCAGTACGTTGCACCTGCTGATAGGACAGCCTCCTTAGTGGTTAATCCAAGGTTCGGGTCCCTGACTATCAGGCGGATAACGTCAGCCCCGATAAAATGTTTACCTCCAGCACCCTTACTAGTGGCATGGCTACAAGGATAGACACAGAAACAGAAAATTTCCGACATCCCTGGCGGCTGTTCACGCAATATATTGCCAACCTAGAAAACAGCTTTTTTCTCCCTTTGTAAGAAAAATCATTCATTAAAAATGAGGACGTAATGACAAATAAAGAGAAGCGAGAGTAACGGGAGCTGCCGATAACGCCTCTACAATTCATTGTATTCTCTCCATTAAAAAAAATTATGTATTGTACTTAATAAAAGTCCATTTGGTATGTTTAAGAGGGGGTTTATGCTATCAACTTGGAAAATATGAACATTTATAGACAAGAAAAATCTATGATAAAATAAATAAATAAAATAAAATATATATTCTAAATGAACTTGCCAGAGAGATTCGGCACATCTTTCCACGAGAAAACCATTTTCACAATTTATAAAACAATGAAATAAAAATAAAGATTAAAAACTGAAATAAATATAATATTATCACTTGCATCTAGAAAAGAAATATTAGAAAATGCATAACTTAACTGCTATAAGACGTCCTTCGCGGGTACAAATAGGAATTGTATTTTGCAGGAAATATAAATGCAGCGTTTTCATTTTTGAAAAGAAAACAGTCATCACGTGATGTAGCTCGCTACTTAGACAAGCATGTTCTTTTATAAGTAGTAACATGTCGACGGACAGGGGGGGTAGGATAAGGAACCATCATTTTCAGACCTATTTATGCTCTATTTCAAATGAAACTTGCCAGAGATTCGGCACATTTTTCCACGAGAAAACCATTTACACAATTATTAAAACAATGAAATAAGAATACAGATTAAAAACTGAAATAAATATAATATTAGCACTTGCATCTAGAAAAGAAATATTAGAAAATTCATACTCCTTTGTAATTTTAATGGCAGGTACTTGACTAAGTGTAAAGCTTTAGTTTATCCTCATAATTTATTCCTAGCAAGAACTCGTTATAATTTCACAACGAAGAAAACGTCAATCGTAATTAGCACGAAGAATGATAATTTATATATATATATATATATATATACATATATATATTCATATATATATATATATATATATAATTTATACAATCAGAAAAAACAACACCTTTTTTTTAGTAGTACACAATTTTTGTTTTTATTATTTTTTATGACATGTTATTATATATTTTTTCTTAGTCTGACAGCTGTTTCGAAGGGTAAAAGGACAAACGGTTGTTTTAATTATAACATACCGAATTTTCATTATTTACCGTTCTCTTCGGAGACAATTAAAATCAATTAATTACAGTCAAAAAATTGTTTTTAAAACTCACATGGGGATGGAATTTTTTTATCGAGGTTGCCATCTTTAAAAATTTTCCATGGGTTTTTTATAGATCTATATTTTCTTTTTGTTAGCCTTATTTTCGTATTTTTTGGTTTTTTAATTTCTTTCCAATTTATGTATCTAATATCAATTATGTTAATTCTGCATTCTTATTTTGTTTCTTCTTTTATTACGTTTGATTTATTATTTACGAAATTACGAAAATAAGGCTAACAAAAAGAAAATATAGATCTATAAAAAACCCATGGAAAATTTTTAAAGATGGCAACCTCGATAAAAAAATTCCATCCCCATGTGAGTTTTAAAAACAATTTTTTGACTGTAATTAATTGATTTTAATTGTCTCCGAAGAGAACGGTAAATAATGAAAATTCGGTATGTTATAATTAAAACAACCGTTTGTCCTTTTACCCTTCGAAACAGCTGTCAGACTAAGAAAAATATATAATAACATGTCATAAAAAAATAATAAAAACAAAAATTGTGTACTACTAAAAAAAGGTGTTGTTTTTTCTGATTGTATAAATTATATTGCTCTGAATTCTCATCGAGCTAAACCGAGGTTAATATTGGTACAATAATCAATATAATACCATTTAAAAGGTATTAAAATTGATTGTTAAAAAAATCCACACACACATATATATATATATATATATATATATATATATATATATATATATATATATATATATATATATATATATATATATACATCATCGATCAGTAGTCAGTATGTTATATTAGCTATGAAATTCATGTATGAGCGTGACACTTGTGACGTAAAGAAAATAGTTTTTTGTGACATAATAGAAACATTTCTATGAAATTATATTAAAATGAAAAAAATATAGTACATGTCTATGAGTCGTTCTGTTTATGATTGTTTATTTTTGAAAAAAAAACTTACAGCCATTGAATTATAAGTGGTTTGCCATACTTATAGGTAAATGTGCACAGAACAGATACGATAATACTTAAGGTCAAAATAAAATGGTGATATATCTTTTAATTTAAATCGAAAAAGAAAACAATTTGGACGCTGAAAACGTACACAGTAAAACAATAAATTTTATTGTCGCGTTGATTATTCATTAGTAACGCAATTTAAAAAAAACGTATTTTCAGGGTTATTTATGTTGGTAATGTAGAATATTTTTTTAAGAAAGATGTATTAAAAATGGAGAATAACTTAAAAAACGAGGAAGGCGTTGGGTAAATCGCCGTTGTAAAATGCTCTTATGGTTGTCAACGGGTTAAAGTAGATTTATTTTTTAAGAACATTGCGTTAAAATAGCTTAGTCGTAATACGGAAATGAGCGGTGTAAAAAATGGAGAAAGTATTAACAATTGTTTATTTGGATAATTTAAACACAAAAATTGGATGCTGAAAACGTACGCAGTAAAACAATACGTTTATCATCGCGTTGATTATTTAGTATAATATATATCGTATATGCGAAACAGGTCGATGATTATACGTGCTATTTGTAATCACGTTTTACGTTTGCTTCCCATATCTTGAAGTTTTTTATTCAATAAATTTAAGATATTCCCTTTTCTCAGGACGTCTGTTTCTTCGAACAAAACCGGTCCAGTGATTTGTGTTTATTTGTTTACACTGTTATGGGTTTATGTTTATGTACGCATGCGCAACCGGAAGTCGTAAACCGGGTATTGGGTTACAATACCCGTTACAAGGTTATTTGAGTTTTATAATTATATAGATATATATAAAAAAAATCACGTCTGTATAGCACATTACCGCGGGTGTGCTTCCTCGCATATTAGAACTTGGCCATCTTTCTAGCAAATATCAACAGATTCATATCTAGATGCTTCCCCACGAGTATTCAGGCTAGACCCTTACATTCATTCCACCTCCTCTAACTTAATTGTCTAGTAGAATATCATCATGATAAACAGTGAGTCCTTTTCAGTAAAATAAATATTGTACGTCATCATTTGTTTCCTCTGTCTTGCATTTTAAACCGTTTATTACACGAAATAAATAAGGTCGAAGGTGTTTTGTTATCTCTCTCTGCAGAAGTTAGATACCAGGGTCAGAAACTGGGATTGCGAAGTCAGCACCTCCATCGATGGCTACTCTGGACGGCAAAAAGTACCTGGACAATTGTGGGTGTATTCCTTTGCTCGTGTGCATTAGACGATTAGCAATAAACGGACCACTTCTCAAAGAGAGAAGGCAAAGCTTTAGAAGGTGCATCTCCTAGAACTGCACCGGACCAGCATTACACCGCAATCAACAGGGGCCAGATCATTACAGGAATGGTCTAATCTATTTTCCTTTGGGAGAGGGGCTAGGAATTTCAGTATCGAAACAGAAATAACACACAAAGCTCCGCAGGCTCCCAAGAAACCTTTCTATAATGTTTGTTGTTCTTCTGAGCCAAGTAGCGCGTATTGAATGCTGTATTTTTCGGAACTGTTAATTTACTTCCCTCCTTTTCTTCTTTTGTACCGCCCCTTTTCTTATGGGATGTGGTCTCAGTAGAGACAACGTATAGTGTTTATTAAGCGACTCGTTCGGCGGGTTTTCAAGCCGTTCGTTATGCACGGCGCTGTGATCAATTGTATGAGATTCGGCAAAAGGGGGGTATATACAAAAAGCCTATCTATGTTGGGGTTAGGGTTAGGGCTAGAATATATAAAATAAACTAGAAAATGTAAAGAAAGATAGGGAAAATGTGACCGAAAAGAAGATGAGAAATGAAGAGAGAGTAAAGAAGAAAGAAAGAGGACGAAAATGGGGGAAAAGGAAATTTCAAACAAATGGCGCTTTGATGGGGGTAATAGAAAGAACGTAAGTAAATAAAAATGAAAATGAAAATGAAAGACGTAGAGACAGAGGGAAAGAAAACGGGGGTTGGCACGAAATAAAAGAGAGTAAAGAAAAAGAAGGAGAGACGACAACAAAGAATTAGGAAACAATATGGCCGATGTTACTATATCTACTATCATATAAAAGTGAGTTTCTTATAGGTCCCGAAAAGACTTTGCGTATCTTTTGCAAATTTCACACCAAGGTAACTTATATATCTGGCAGTGTTTTCATATATGCTTTGTACAAAAATTCACCCGATAATTATCGCAAATCGAAAAAAACTGTACAATTCGAAAGAAAGCTATTGCAATACGTTATACACTTTCCAGAGGCCAAAAAAGTATAACTTGAAGGTCACACATTAACCAACGACAAATATTACTGAAAAAACAACAGTTCTCTCCCTTTTGCCGAAAATATCGGTCAGGATTGTAAGAACTGAACTACAAAGAAGGCATTATTTAATTAATTGGAATTCTTATTGCGATGAGTAATTTTGTATTATTTATCCATTTATTTATTGCGTACTATTATCCTCATCTTTAAGTTGTTCTTTCACGATATTTCGGCAACCTATTCCCCTGGCCTTCGTAAGGTGGTTAATCGCGACGAAATAAGAACGCCGAATCTCCTAACTGCATCCTCAGTAATTACTGCCTTACATAGTTGTCGTCTGACCACTTTTAGGTCAACTAATCCTCTGGGCCGGCTTTGGTCAGGAGTGAAACCGCTATCTTCAGTCAATGCTTACCTGGCGTGTGGAGCAGTGGATAGAGACGTTGAATCTCTACGGTTCCAGGTGAGCATTGTCTGAAGATATGGAAGGATGAGGATGCAGTAAGGAGACTCAGCGTTCTTATCCCGTCGGGGTTAACCGCCTTACGAAGGCCAGAGGAATAGTTGGCTGAAACGTCGTGAAACAAGAAGAAGAGGATAACAGTCATATTAAGAGGTTGTCTAATGTAAACCCAGGGTCCACTTTCAACTCTCTTATAAGTTACACATATAAAAACTAAATGGTGAGTATTTACAATGGGTGCAGTTAGATGAGTTTTTGTTATGCATATTTTACAAGAGTGTCTATGTAAACAAGACATAAGTTGTAATATCGTTATTCTTTCTAACGGGCCCAAAACGTTTTATCCAAATACAATCGTAAAAGAAATGAGAACTTCGATACAAGCCTTCAAGTTCGTTCCCCGTTTTTGACTGCCGCGTTGGATGACTGCCTACTTTCTATATATGAGGCCAGACACGACTGGCTGTCATCACACGGTACCAGACACGGCTGGCTGTCATTCCACGGACAACACCCAGATGGCTGCAATTACACGACAGAAGACAAATCTGGCTGTAAATTCACGACAGAAGACAAAGCTGGCTGTCATAACACGACAAAAGAAAGGGCTGGCTGACAAGACACGCGCAAGATTAGAGGATGCCAATACACGGCACCAGATATTAGGCTTAATCCCTTTTTTTTTTTTCATTTTTCTTAAACTTTTTCTTCTAGGGGATGGGACATCCAACCAGATGTCTGACATTTACCCCTATTTTAGTGAGTCCAACCAAGAGATCTTTTCAGGATTCTACCCGTCCCTTTCAGTGCAATCGTTTCTGTTTCACTTGCACTTGGTTCACCGGGTATGCTGGCTATGCACTTTTTAAAGTTCTTTTTCATAAGCCCAGTTGCTCCTATGATGACTGGTATAATTGAAACGTCTTTTAATTTCCAATTACGTTTCAAGTTGAGTGTGTCAGGTTACGCTAACATTACACTACAAATACTAACGTGAATATATTGCAAATTTAGTCATAGTTAATAAGTGTTTATAACTTCCATTTGTTCAAAATTAAATGTGTTTTTAATATAGCTCTTGTTGCGCATTCATTGATTAAGAAAGGTCGAAGAAGTTAAGATCCTGCGCAGCTGAATAATTTATCTAGTATTTTTATACTTCCAATTTTCTTCGACAATGGTTAATCTCAGCTCAGGGTTAAACACCTTGGCCTAAACTTAGATGTACAAGTCTTTGGAGAGATTAACCAGTTGGTCTTCTTGGTTCTTGCTGCTGTTAGTGTGTCCATTAGATAAATATACAGTAATTACTGCATTTGATGATTCCGCCGATGGTTCAGCCAACGTATGCTCACATCCGTTCGTGTAATACGAAATAAAGCAGGAGACAAGATCGCCGCTAGCGTAATTTATGCATTGATTCATGAAAAGCCAATCACCGTTCATCGCACTGTAGATCTGACAAAAGACTCGAATTAGTATTTGCTATTCACACGAATCGCTGGCAAAAATACGATCGGACATCATCATGAAGACGTTTATACACCCACATACACGGGCGCATACATGCACTCATATACACAAACACACACACACACACATATATATATATATATATATATATATATATATATATAACTATTTTATTTACTTACATAAAATAAATATACGAAAGTATAGATTTATGGGTGAACTTAAAGTATTTACTTCAAAAGTGCTCAATACGTAGGTAGAGCTAGTTAGTAAGTTATAAAATGTATATGCGATTAAGCTACACTGAATATTCCGCGTTTCAAGCACAGAATTCGCGCATAAGTCTGAAGAATCCTAGAGTGGATGAAACGCGGAATATTTAGTGTAGCTTAATCGCCATATACATTTTTTAACTTACTATATATATATATATATATATATATATATATATATATATATATATATATATATGTATACCATATATATATATATATATATATATATATATATATAGTCATCCACATGCAGTACTAGTTCGCTGTTTCACAGCTCATCAGTGCGGCTAGACAGGCAACTACCTTAAGCCAGAATTGAAACCCGACCGTTTGTACGGCAGTCAAGGCTCCTAACCATTACGCTATTGGCGGCTGCTTGAACGAGTAGTGAGTTTAACGATGTTTTGATATCGTCCGAAATACCTTCGCTCGATTTGTTTACACAAAGAGCGTCGCTTATATGCTAATGGTAATTTCTCAATATGCTCAACTCAAGGTGAGGAGCATTATAGTCATATATATATATATATATATATACTAGTGGCCTGGCAAGACCAGAAGTGCGACATCCAAAGCACCAATATTGAACCTGGTCTGTAGGACACTATGTATAAAAATGTGGGCAATTTTGGGCATATTTTATTGATTTGAAAATATAGTTTTTTTTTACAAATTGTCATAAAACTTACACCATGGAATAGTATTTCACTCTTCAATAAGTTAACAAATGTCCGGGTAGAAATGAAATGCCCATAGATATAAAGAAATAATCCTTTACATTTTCAATTTGGCTGCCATTATAGTTATACAACTTTTTTTTTAGGGGGGGGAGGTTATGGTCCAAATCTTAACGTCTATTAATCAGAATTTAACAAATAAAAGCTCCTTTGAAAGGTAATGAGCAGCATTGTGTTGTGAGCTATGTGATATTTACACTAAAAGTCGCACATAAAGCGCATCATCCATATTTTTGGCACTTTTTCACAACAATAAAATGTAGTTATTTGTTTTCGTAGTTTTGCATATGAATTACAAAATATCTGATATTTTTTCCAAAACCGCTGGCGTTGATGGAGCGGAGACTAAAACTTGTTGCTGCAGTTGCAAATTATCTGAAACAACAGCAAACATAGACTTGATTCCAGATATTTCTCATGTGTAATCTTCCCCCTCTTTAGTTTTTATACATAAAGTAAGTTTCCAAGTGTATAAGGATTATTTTTTTTTTACTGGAAATATTCATAACTGTACCCTATATCGGAAAGAGGTGCGATATTACATATGAGAAATATTTGGAATCAAGTCTCCCCTTGCTGGTATTTCAGATCATTTGAAACCATAGCAACAAGTTTTAGTTCCCCCTCCATCGATACCTAGAGTTTAGGTGACACGCACACGCACACGCACACGCACACACACATATATATATGCATATATATGTATATACATATATATATATATCAAAATTATTAATTAGTAAAAACCAGGAGAGAGCGCTCAATACTATTGCAGAGCCAATATATTTTTTCTTACCGTTTTTCTGTTTAGTTACACATGTTTCGGTTACCTAATCATATCAACGATCCAGTAACTTGATTAGACTTTACAGAAATGATTATTATTATTAGCAAAACAAAAAAAAACGATATTAGAAGATGCCAAAAAAATGGAAAAAAAAAAACATTTCAATTCTAATTCGACAACAGTTAAGTTTTAAGATTTAATAAACATTGAGTCGTGGTGAAGGGCGAGAGGGGTTTTAAACATTCAACTAAACACGGATACGAATAGAATGAGGGTAGGAGGAGAGAGATAAAGTGTGGAAAAGAAGGGCGTAAGATGGGTAAAAGATGCCCAGTCGTATAATACGCTTAAATATGATATTTTAATTTACGCAGCTTTCGTATGTATTATTATAGAATCAATTCTCTATTGTATATGATATAATATGCGGAATAATTTGCCTAAATGGACTAATTCGCAAAAAATAAATAAATAAAAAATAATAATGATAATGTCGTTCATCAAATTCTGTCTGTGTTTGTTTACAATATCACGTCAGCTGATATTTGGGCTTGACGATGAATTCTCTGAAACAGTCATTTCTGATTATTGTAAAGTTTTAAAATATTAAAACCACAAAATGATTTTCGGCGATTTAAAATGACACCTCTTCTTTTATAGCAAAATAAAATAATACTTATGAGAATAAAATTGAACTAAAATAGTTAGGTACACCCTGGCATGCACAGAGAATTATTCAATCTGTAGTCGAATGCTATACCACCAAGTTATCTCTACAGATTATAACAAAACTGTTTTTTAAAAGAATAAATAATTTGCTGATATTTTATTGCGGCCGTTGGTCCATGTAACGTAAAATAATCCCATGTATTTTTTCTGTTTTATCTATAAGGGAGAAGTGCTATTTGGCGATTTTTTTCGATTTTTGACACTTACCGGAAACATTTCTGTATAAAATATATCTAAGAACACTGAGAGTCTTATAAATTACTTTCTCAAGATGAATGATTAGAAAAAATAACATACGAGCGCAATATTTAAAAAATCGTACTTATATGTAATTGCTTGAGTCACTAACCTTGATGAAGTCTTCAAATAAAAACGAAACTTAGGGAATCTATAAGGACTCGTATTTCATTTTTCAGTCTCTATACGTTCGTTGGGATATTATTTTCATAAGTCACACACACACACAAATATATATATATATATAACAAAAGATTAATACAAATATATATATATATATTTAATATATATATATATATATATATATATATATATATATATATATATATATATATATAAGCGAGATAATACACAGATAAAAAACTCAGGTGAAATATCCTGATAGTTATTACTTTGAGGTAATATTTTCAGGGTGATCCAAGCCAAAAAGGAGAAGCTCAATATTTAAAAATAGAGCAATATATAAGTTTAGTGGTTAAAGTTAAATTCTGAAAATCAAAATATAAACACATATATTCGAATTAAGAATTTATTGTTTGACACAAGGAATATATAGAGGGAGTTATGTTAATTTCCTTAATCCATGGATTTTCAATAATGGCTCATATCATCAGAGGAAATGAAATGCGGTTAGCAGAATGTTCAGCTGTGAATAAACACATATTTTGCTTTTCGGCACATATATTGAAAAAGTTTTTTTGGGTGGTGAATAATAAGTGTAGGAGAATAATTATAGGAAAAGGAATTTCATACAACCTGGGCAGTCCATTATTGGAAGAAGTATGATATATTCCGGGGTATTATTGCCAGGTCGGCAGAATAGTGGTCCAGGGGAGAAGGCAGTAATCCCATATAACAAGAATGTATGGTTGCCCTATACTATTTTTTCCGAAGGGTATTAGAAGCGTCCGTATTCGTTGGTGATTTAAATACATTTTGGTAGATGAGATCCAAATTCCTTGTCGGTATGGAGACAGTGTATCAAAAATTGAACAAACGTTCCATTCCATTCCATATATTCCCGTCGGTGATGGAATTTGTACGTTGAGTTATATATGCATATCTCGGGTGTGATACTCCTCGAAAATTAGTAGGCCTGGATTGAAAAATGCTTGGAGGTATGTTTATTCAATCCGATGTGTTAGACGATTAGCTTTTAATATGGGTTGACTTTCTGGTATTCTGCGGTTTAGTTTTCTTCATGAGAAGAGGTGAACTTACTGAATCGTTGATACGATTCGGTAACCAAAACATGTGTAACTAAGCAGATCAAAACGGTAATAAAAATATATTGGCTCTTCTCCGTTAAAAATATTACCGATTAAATTATTATTGAAGAAATTAATTCTGGTAATTATATTACCGTTAAAATTTTACCGATGAAATTATTACCGAAAAAAATTAATCCATATGAAAATATTGCTGTTAAAAGTATTTCTGATTTAATTAATATCGATGAAATTAATACCAATAAACATTTTACCATTAAAATCATTACTGATATTTATTTTTTTCAATTTTCACCCCAAACAAGGCACATTGCCACTTTGAAGCAGGGGGCTACTATCAGGGACTTAATTAGCGGGGTCATTATGAAGGGAGATGAGTAGAAAGATGTTTGTTAACATTACACTTGAACTTCTGCATGTCATTGCAGTTGGGAAAGCAGAATATATAATGTATATCGAAATTAATACCAATGAAAATAATACCATTATAAATATTACTGTTACAAATATTCCGATGAAATTAAGACCGATGAACATATTACCTTTAAAAAGATTACTAATGAAATTAATATTGATGAAATTAATACCGTAATAAATATCAATGTTAAAAATATTCCGATTAAATTAATACCGATGAAAATATTTACGTTGGCGATAATATCAATTAAATTAATACTGATAAAATATTACCGTTAAATATATTGCCGGTGAAATTATATTGATGAAATAAATACCGATGTAAATTTTACTGTGAAAGTTTTAACCAATGAAATTATATCGATGAAATTTTTATTAATGAAATATAATACCGTTAAAAATATTACCGGTGAAATTACTACTAATGAAATTCATACAAATAAATTATTACCGTTAAAAATATTACCGAGGAAATTATTACTGATAAAAATATTACCGGTCAAATATTACCAAAAATTAACTACCGAAAAATTAATAATGATGAAAATTTTACCGTTAAAAATATTACCCGTGAGATTGATATTAATGAAATTCATACCGATTAAAATTTAACGTTAAAAATATTATTGTTGAAATTAATATTGATAAAATTAATATCGATGAAATGAATACCGATGAAAATCTTATCGTTAAAATTTTAATCAATGAAAATTATATCGATGATATTAATATCAATGAAATATAATACCGTTAAAAATAATACCGATGAAATTAATACCGATGAAACTATTACTGTTAAAATATTACTAATGAAATTAATACCGATGGATTGCTATTAATGACATTTATACCGATTAAAATATTACCCTTAAAATATGGTAGATGAAATTAATATCGATGAAATTAATACCAATGAAAATAGTACTTATAAATATTAACTAAATAATTATTTCTGACAATAAAAAAAAAGAATAGCGAGGAAAATGTTTGCAAGAACAATATTAACAATAAATAATAATAAAAATGCTGATACAAATAATGCAGATACAATATTACCGATGAGTAAATTACCAATGAAAATATTACTATTAACTAAGACTGTGCAAGATTACTTATTCAAAATAAATTAAGTTTACAACTATTGATATTGAACTTAAACCTCTCCAAATCCATAGCGCTGCATAAAAAAGTACAAAATCTCTTTGAAATTAAAAGTCAACTCGATTAAATGCTGTGACTTGTGAAAAACAGCGTCTCGCTTATTCGGCGCAATTTCGATTTTTGTGCACAACGACTTCTAGGCAATGTTTCCGTATCTTTTTTTTTTTTTACAACGTCGTTTTCGATTATCATTTTCATAAGAATCGACCAAAATAAATAAATAAAAATAATTAATATTTGTCGGCGACCTACATTTTCAAATCGACGTTCTTATTTTGCCAGATGGAGAGAACATGAACTTTAAATGAATCCGATAAAAACGCAAATTGGAAACGAAAAGGAAAAATAAATATTTAATCGTATTATTTGGATTATTCCGATGAATGTTCTCATTTTGAGTCCCATTTTCACAACGCTTCGGCCGATGTAACCTCCAACCTTCAGATGCATTTTGACGAACTCAGGAAATTTTCTGCGGAACTTGAGAATTTGAACGGAATCTGGAACGGAAACCTTTATTTACTTCACGGGCTAGCTTGCTCTTGTTTGATCAGCCACGTTGTAAGTAATTCGCAATTATATTTTTAAGATGTGAAGAAGGCTAAGTGGTTTACAACATGGCTTAGTTTACCGAGTTTGAATTCAGTTTGTTCCACAGGGACAGTTTTATCTAATCTCTACCTAACCCTGTGGTTAACTTACTAGAGAGAAAGTAATTACATATTAAAGAATACGGTCATAAATTTAATTTTCAAAATATTTTTTTGAAAATAAAAATTATTTGGTGAAAAAGGAAAACAAACCTTCTCAGAAAGCAAAAAAAAAAAAAAAAAAAAAGTTAGATGTTCCAGGACAACGTCATCCAGGGTCACTGTATGAATATTTTCTCTTTGTATCCATCGGCATCAATAGTAAAATAATAATATTTCGTAACAATATGACATTGTGCACATATATATTACAAACAAATTAAGAAAATGGTGGTTTTTCCAAGAAAGGATCAATAACTTTTTCTGGGATTCCATTACAACGCATGTAAGCATATGGCGTCGGTTCCAAAAGTAAAGTCTCCTATTTTTTTAACCTCTAAATTCGAAAAACCTACGAAACGAACGCCCTTTGGTGCTTGAGAGTTTATTTTTCTACATCGTCACCATCATTCTCAATGCACGTTTTCCAGCGATGAATGAGGGCCAAGCATACAGTGGGTGCAATAAGTATCCGATACAAAGAAAACAGTTGATGTATTTTTATTACACGTAAACAAACCCAGCAATAAAGTGCTAGTCTAATGTATTTTAGTATGATAATTACAAATCTCGTGTCAAAAATCATAAAAAAAATACCTTGGAATAGCACTTTGTTATCTTTTTGTTTTTGTGTAATAAAAATAAATCTACTTTTTCTTTTTGCACTCACTGTATATGTTTGTCATACAAGGGTCATTCTAAACGTTAAAAAGCTACAAAAACGGAAGTGGTATAATTAAAACAAGCGACCTTTTTGCCCCGGAATTTATTTTTCTACATAGACACCTGCATTTTCAATATATTTTTGCCATGAATTCTATGACGCATCTCTGCTTCTGGCGTATATCCATGAAAAATATTCCTTTCTTAGAGTCTCACACCGTCAATAGGCAAATCGCCCCTAGCTTATGTAGATTCTATCACATCAACATTTACAATTGTTGGTCTGTCTCAGAGAAGTAAATTTATGAGCGAAGGAGGAAAAAAGTGTACCATTGTGAGGTGAGAGTTTAGATATAAGAAATCTTTAGAAACGAGGCGACTGAGTCCAAACAGATTGACATTTAAAAGCGAAATAAAAAGTGTCGGAGATAAAAAGCCATATCAGATTCCTTTCTGGGCAGAGACAAGAAAACTATATCAGTAATCGATCCTTGCCACTAAAATCCCGAACGTACGACCCTCGTTCACGCCTTCGTTCGTATTTGTGCCCAGTGGCCCACATCCCTGAGACTATACCCCCATCACAAGGAAGAAGATTTTGTCATACATCTATTTTCTACGTGACGATATAATAAGGGGTTCAGAGGAAGAAGAAAAGAAAAATGGCTGCAGCAAATCTACAGTTTCCTGCTGCCATTAATGTTCCGCTCTTTACGATCTAACATGAAATTAAGACGATCTATTAAGTGGCTAAAACTTTAATATAATCGACTGATGTCTGGAGATAATCAGATAAAAAAAGCGGAAAGTAATCGCCACGGGAGAGGGGGAGTGATCAAGCGAACTTGAGCTTGGTCAATACTGTGTGCTTGACCATTTGGGGATACTAGGTGCATAATGTGGGAGGACGGCAACTTATTCCGCAGATCTATGCCCCCCTCGCCAATCTTTCACGAAAAACACTCGTCTTGCCAAAACCACTATCAATAATTTCCCACACTCTTTATCTGTGCCTAAACCTAAATGTAAATTCCATGAATAAAGGTTATTTCTTAGAACTCTACGCCTGTGGAACTCTCTTCCGTTTGCCTTCTTTCCAGCTGACTACAATCTGATTGTCTTCAAGTCCAACGTAAACAAGATCTTGATGAACCTTCCCCCTTAGTTATCCATTTTACAAAATTCCTACTACTTATTTTTACTACGCTATACTCACATTGGCTAATGTATACCCATTAAAGTTTATCCTCGAGTGGCCCCCGGGCCTTGATGTGTTTTCCTTGTAAAAATAAATGTATACATAAAAACATAATATTCAAGCGTATTTTGCTACTGAACAACGTTGGTTGGAGTTATCTATAAAATATGCCGCACAGAGCGTGTTTTGAACAGCCTCTAATAACTAGGTCAAACTCCTGGTATGCGCGTGTCACCATCGGAACTGTAACACTGAGTGGAGAAGAGATATCTCCGAGATATTGTTTTATAATAAGATGGTTAAAAGTTAATTTTTTTATTATCGATCTACCTGTCCATTTATCTAGTTATATTTCTATCAAGTGGTATTGATTAAATAGTTTATATTGGGAATCATTAATTGTTTATAGAATAGCAATGGGTTTTAGCTGAGGATGTTTACATACATTAGCTCGGTTTAATAAACAAAATGACCTTTGCAGCATACGGGGAAAGGTTGCACCTTTAGATACGCGTACTTTTTGAATGATGACGTAACGGAACTTAGGTCAAGAGGTCGGGAAGGTTAGAAAAAGGAGTAGAGTTTGAATTTGGTCACGGAAGTGAAAATACGTGCTTCAAAACAGGAAGTGAGGCTGTGAAGAATAAACATGTAGACACAAAACGCAGACACCTCATGACGACCATTTGAGAGAGCTGAAATAAATTTATATTTGAAAAATATAAAGTGTTGTTCTGTGGTTTCGCAAAAGATAGAAGAACAGATGCCTCAATTGGTTATTTCATGTTGATCGTTTCATGTTTCATCACGGAGCTCAGCAGAAGATAGAAGAACTCTTGAAGAAAGAAAGGTATGAAGCATATATTATTCCATTTATAAAAAAATGATACCATATGTAATTATGAACTGTAAAATATACCCATGTGATAACTCTCTGATACAACATGACTCAGTTTATACGTCGATATCATATCCCCTAGCTAAACAATAATACATACAATTTATACGTTTATCTAGTGCCGTTTGGAGAACAATATATATCCTCCTCCTAACCCTGACTTTGTTATATAAATGCTTTGGTGTCAATCCACCCACCCTACAACAATATCATTTTCCTGAAGGTAAATGCTTTGACAAGAATTCGCAAAAGAATGCATACTCTTTATTTTTTATTTTAAATTTTCTCACAAAAGTGAATATTTCAAATTAAAAAGAACATGAAAACTGCTTCAAAACAGAAGAAAGCCAGTCAAGTACAAAAATAAAATTTATTTGCCACGGTAACGTTTATTTATTGTATATTTGATTTTTTTTTGTTGTATTAACCGTTTCTTAACTTACATGCATAATCATTGATTTTTTATTAGCGTTCTATAACACGCGACATATCAGTCACGCACATGCAAACGACTTCTTTCTCCGAAACACATGCGCATGTCCTCAGTATGAATAATAACTGTCGAGTTCAGTTTCATTACCCCACCTTTCAAAATGCCTCATGCACCGATTTCGCTGTAATCTACCGGACATTACGCCAAATTAATACGTGTACGATTAAGCTAATTAACAATGTCGCTACGGTTTAATTATTGGGTATACGTTTTGAATGTCTTAAGCAGTGCGTCGCCATTGTTGAGTTTCGTGTCGAGTGTTCCGCCATTTTTTTTACGACATGATTTCTCTCTCGTTTATAATCGTTCATCGCTGCGCCATCTTACGGTTTGTTTCCGGTTACATCTCGCACCGTCCATTTTTTTTTTTTTAGTTTCGGTCGGAGCGGGACAACTCGGGATTTTTAATAATAATTATTATAATAAAATATTGTGTTTGAATACCAATTACCTTTTCAAGTTCCTATAAAATGGCGGGATGACTGTTTTGTATATGAAATCCTCTTCAATCATTTTATTAGCCTTTTTTTTTCTTAATTAAAACTAGCTAAGGTTACCCGAAAATGCCCGGAACTGAACGATGATCAACGAATGCCTCACACTCCTACATTTTTATTGTCAACGAAATCGATATAATCGCCCAGTTTTCAATCGAATCGATTGATTGCCTGCTCTAATTGGGAACTCATTGCGAGGCACCTTGGGGACGCTTCATATGTCTCTCTCAGTGAATATGTCCACAATATATTGTAGTTTACATTGCACTGTAGAGAACCTATTGTTAATTTTATAAAAGTATTTGATATGGCTGGCATTAAAGTTAAAAATGCGAAAGTCCAGCATCATGCTCCACTTGCGTTCTAAACAAAAGCACTCATTTCGAAAGTACCCCTGTCATATCAAAGAACCTACTGTCAATGTTATATGCTTCCATAGGGCTTTCCAAAAGTTTTTTGAACGATACAACATGTGCATTGCAGCCGGAGGAGATTACTTCGAAGGGGACTAGTGTATCATGTGTATTATCATTAAAAGTGTTCATACAGAAAAGTATAGACCCTTATTAAAATCATCTCGTAAATGTTGAAATATTGACCACCGGTCCTTGTAGGATCATCGCAGTTAAGCAATACTGAGCCTCGTCATTACCAGATGGGTGGTCGTTTGAAAATGCTACGTAATCAATGCATTACGTAATCGGCTATACATAATAACCCCCGGAAGCTGAACGCGTTGTTTTGGTTTAGCACCTATTCGCCTCCCACTGATATTACAGAAGGTTACTTTACGAAAGATATATGAAGCTCTACAGCAGTTGATAAGGCGGACCATATCAGTGAAGGAAACACTAACGAATAACAAAACACAACAATCTATATAGAAAGGCCGGTAAGGCAATCTCCTAGCGATAGTATCACTAACAATTCACTGGCTTCTAATTCGCCATAATGACATTTGTAAAACAATTCAGAAGAAACTAACAAAGCCAGCATACGTTGGCAACGAATGAGAACTGCTCACCTATGGAACTCTGTTTTTTCGTTATTTTTAAGGTGGTCACCACATATCAAGGCCCGGAAGCCACTCAGGGATAAGAGTTATTGCATGTACACTACGTTAGTGTTGAGATTTAATAAAATGTCTACTTAAGGGGGTGTTCATCAGTAATTTGTTTACGTTGGACTTGAAGACATCCAGGTTGTAGTCAGGTGGGAAGCAGACAGACGGAACCGAGTTCCACAGGCGTGCAGTTCTAAGAAAGAAGCTTTGGTCATGGAAACTACGTTTTGATTTAGGCACGGATAAATAGTGGGGAACATTTTTGACAGTGGTTTCAGATAGACGAGTGTTTTTCGTGACAGATTGGCGAGGGGGGCAGAGATTGGAGCTCAGACAAACATCTGCCATGGAAATAACGATAAAACAAAGATAGGTTCGCAACGTCTCTTCTGTGGGAGAGAAGTTGCAGGGAAGAGAAAACGGCATCCTCCACTAGGCTACAAAGTTTATTTTGTACTCTGTCAAGGCAGGATAGGCTGTTTTTAGCAGCTCCTGCCCAGATATGGCAGCAGTATTCTATCCTTGGACGTACTTGGTTTTTATATAGATAGAGAATTGCATCAGTAGTTAGATATCTTCTGGAGCGATAGAAGGATCCCACTATCTTTTCAGCGACCTTGGTAACAGACTTGATATACGTGTTCCATTTTAGATCAGGAGTAAAGGTCAAGCCTAGAACCTCGTCAATACATGGGGCTTCTCCTAGACGAGAGCCATCCATTTCAATTGATGCCAGATGGGGATCAGAACGTTGATAATATAAAGATAAAAGCTTGGTTTTAGATGCATTAAAGGTAACCAGCCACGTCTTCCCCCACTGAACCACGCGCTCGAGATCAGAGGAGAGAGAATCAGATAGAACTTTGTCATTTACAGCCTTTGATGTGTTGCCGTACATGGCCGTGTCCTCACCAGAGAGAAATGATTTAATGATTGAGAAAACATTTCCAGTTATACCGTAGCTGGAAATCTTGTGAAGTAGGCCTTTATGCCATACCTTGTCCATATGTCATATGTCAAGAGCAATTGCCCTAGAAAGGAAACCTTTGTCAAGAGATTCGCTAATCCTATGAGATATAACCGTTAGCACATCTGCGGTTGATCTTTCAGAACGGAAACCATATTGCGTGTCACTAAGAAGGTTATTTCTGCTGAGGCGGTTGACTATTTCTCTATTTAATATGGATTCCAGCAACTTGCTGTTTCCTAAGCCTGCTCCCCAGCTGACTACAATATGATTGTCTTCAAGTCTAATGTAAACAATTTCAGCCAATAACTATTAATACGCTGGTGTCTCAGTGACTAGTATACACGCATTAACCGTTATCCTCGAGTAACTTTCGCGCATTGAAAAATGCAAGCTCCCATAAAAAAAAAAGAAAAACGACGAATCCGGCCTCCAGGAATTTGAGTTATTAAAGATGTTCGAAAGGGAGATAACTGATTAAAGTAAGTGCAGTAAAACTATATAAAGGGAAGTTTTATGATCAGAAATTATTGCACCGATAATTGAAAGAAATCAAATTTGCTAAAGTGATATAATTTATCTATTTTGAATAAAATCAGTAGCTTTCATAAAAAAAAACAAGTTAAGCACGCATGCCCCCCCCCCCGTGAGTGCATAGTGAACGATGATTAAAAAAAAATGACTAAGTTCAGCATTTGTCCACCCTCATTTAGCCCCAGAAGTCCCCGGGGACGTTAAATCCTGGTGGAAATCAACAAACTGTGCAATTTGCGGCGTTAACCATTTGTGTCAATTTGTGTTCTGCACCATGCAAACAGGAAATTACAAACTCCATCATTTGCTCCACCGCATTTAGCCCCAAAAGTCTCCTAGGCCTTAACATATATTAATTTGACTTCAGCACCATGCAAAACTGCTAAATAGATATATAAAAAAAACTGGACAAATATGGTAAAATAGTCTAAAAAAATTGAGCACCTGGAGCACACTCAAGAAGTATCACGAAATATAAACAAATAAAATTATATAGAAATCAGTGAGTTAGAGCGTTTCAAAAAGTTTTATAAAAATTCAAGGCATCATTTTTTTTTAATAATTACAAAAGTGTCCATTTCATCAATTTAAGCCCAAAGAGGCACTCTTAGTGTGTGTGTGTGTGGGGGGGGCAACCGGAGTTTTCCCGTAAAATCCGTTCTGTTACTTTTTTTTACTAATATCATGTTTAATGTTTGGGCAAAATTTCAAAAAATTCCAACGCGTAGTTATTGAGAAAAGTATAGTTGTGTTTTCTCTGATTACCGTAAAAATACACATGTTAAATGTGCAAATATTTTCCTAAACGTAAAATTTGCTTGTGGTGAACGATCGATTGATTTTTGCTTCACTGGTAATCAATGAATAGTTATTATTTAATCATTATTATTTGAAATGCAAGATTTAGCTTTAAACAAAATCAAATAAAAAATACAATTAAAAGAATCGTTTTGCTATCGGATACATATTTTTCCGATTCCAATACTGATTCCGATTCCGATTAATCGTCCCAACACTTTATATATATATATATATATATATATATATATATATATATATATATATATATATATATATATATATATAAGTGTACCTATTTACAATGCCTCCCCATGGGACAGTGTTAGACACCAGAGTCGTCTTTTAACGTGGAGAAAAGTTACAAAAATCAAAAATTGACTCAGTCGTGAAATGCTGCATCTTAAAGATGCTACTACACTTTTGATATTAACCAAAAGGCGAAGAGTATGTATTTTCTATATAATTGTACTTACGAAGAAAGAATACCCACATGGCCTTTCAGGGTTATCAAGGTTAAATATTTCACTCAAGATGCAAAGAAAAAACATTTTCAACAAATTTCTATATTTTGTATATTACACATCCTTATTAGAAGCGTTGTTGAGATTGTAATCATCACTGTATTTTTATTTTCTCATTTGTTTGTTTAATTATTTTTTTTTTTGCTTTGAGAGAGATTATTTTTTATTTTTTATTTTCTTCGCTATTTTTTTTTTCGTTCTTTATTTTCTTATTCATTTGGGGACTTTTAATTCGATGATATTATTAAATCACGTGACTTATTACAGATATCCAATTACACTTCGAGATAGAAACATCATAAAACAAAGTGTGATTACCGCTTCATCTTGGTCTCTCTTTCCCCTAAGAAAAAAAAAAAAAAAAAAAAGAACGCACCCACATACAAAGAGACACACATACTCGCACGCATCCACACGGAAAGTTTGAATCCGTTTTCCCAATAAATGATCGGTTTTTGTTTATTTATTTTTCATCTCTTCCCCCCCCCCACACACACACACTTTTGTTTGTATGTTTCTGTGTTGGCGTTTATTTGAATGTTTTCCTTTGGCGTAATAATTTGCGTCTCATGAAGCACGCACAAAGGGAGATGAAGAAGAGCCGCTGAAAGGTGCTGACCCCTAGCGGGGGTAGAGCCACAACAATCACGTCAAGGACAGTAATTAGTGTTGTTCATTCTGTCGATGCACAATAGAAAGGTTCCCTTCATGCGCTCCATCTCTGTCCCTGTGCCTATGTCCCCCTCTCTATTTATGCTTGCTTGTCGCTCTGTCTGCTGCTTTTCCTTCACTCTTTCTCTCACAAAACACTGTCTCTTTCCCCCTCTCGTACCACCCCTCTCTCTCTCTCTTTCTCTCTCTCTCTCTCCTTATTTATCTATCTTTATTTATTTAGTTGCCTGAAAACTATTTAACCATGTTCATTTGCATGACTATCTATCTTCCTCTGTTTTTATCTCTCTACGCGTTTTCTTTCTCTTCCTCTTTCTTCCTTCTCTCCCCCTCTTATATATATATATATATATATATATATATATATATATATATATATACATACATATATATATATATATATGTATACACACACACACACACACACACACACACACATATATATATATATATATATATATATATATATATATATATATATATATATACTACAATAATTATTAAATACCTACAGACATTAGTGTTCCTACATTTCGCGAATCATCGGTGTAGGGTGTCATGATGAACGCCAATCGATATATTCGTACCCGGCAACAAAGCTTCCGCTGACTCCATTAGCAAGGATCAAATCCACCCGGCCATCGTACGCTACGACAAATAATGTTGAAATTTAAACATTTATTTTAAAAAGTTTTTTACGTCTGCCACGGTGACCTAATCATTATACAATGACCTGCGCGTGCGAGCTAAATATATACATATATATATATGTGTCAGTGGATAATTATATTTTAAAAAATAATATATATGCCGCTAAAAATTCATTTTCGTAAATAATTGAATTAATTCAAAACGTATCGTAAAAACAAAATCAAACAACATCTAAGCAAATACCGATATATCCAAACAGTTGTGCGAGGTGGATGAGCGTTAAGGGGTTTAGGCTCATTACCCTGGGGTCCCAATTTCGAATGCCGCTAGATTCAGCCAGTCTGATTGACTGTAGACGACGAAACACGTGTCAGTGGATAATTATATTTTAAGAACAATATATATGACGCACCCTCCCATGTGGGGGTACAAAATTGGTTAAAGGTTAAATTTTTTCGCACTCGTATTTAGGTAAAAGTGCACTTTCGTGTGTGTGTGTATATATATATATATATATATATATATATATATATATATATATATATATATATATATGATTACTTCATTAATCACATTTTAAGTATTTTCTTCGACGGTGCTCAATACATAGGTAGAGATAGGTATAAAGTTATGAAATATATATGGCAATTAAGCTACACAGAATATTCCGCTGCAGATGGATGGGATCGGGATAAAACGCGGATTATTCTGTGTAGCTTAATTGTCATATATATATTTATTACTTTCTACTATATATATTTATAATTAAAATTGTCTGTATATGTGTCTTTGTCTGTGTGTGCACATTTCCCTACCAAACTACTCTGTCAATTTTCAGTCTCCATACTCGAAATTTAGCATAAGGAGCATGGAGGTTTGGGAAAAACTTTTTAATCGATTTTTAACGATTTAACCTTTCAAAACTTTACAAAACTCCTCCACAATTTTTGGTCTAGATACGTGAAATTTTAGACATACCACGTGAAATTTTAGGTATACCACGTGGACATGGATCAAAATTTTAATTTTATTTAATCCCAAAACAATAAATACTAAGGGATCAAAATTGAGGTTAAAGTTTTAAAAAAATTGACCCCTGCGGTCTCTACCGAATTACTCAGCTAATTTTTAGTCTACGCATTTGAAATTTTACATAAAATGTACTCATGCATAGGGCAAGCTTTTATTCGTTTTTTTTTGCCGATAATTTGGCTGGCAAAGACCTAAACTTTAAAAGATTTGACCTTTGCGATCTCTAGCAAATTATTCATCCAATTGCTAGTTCAAAAATTTGAAATCTCACATAACGGGTATTAAGTCATTTAGCAAGCTTTTTACTTGATTTTAGGCGAAAATTAAGCTGCCAAGAGGTCAAAATTAAAGGAGTTGAACTTTGCAGACTCTACCAAACACCCCCGCCAAGTTTAGGTCTAAACACTTTAATTTTTAAATGTAGATTACCTGGACATGAGTCAAACTTTTAGTCTATATGTATATATGTACATATATTTATGAAATGTACATAGGGTCCGAGCAAAGCACGGCTGAAATGCTTGTGTGTGTGTGTGTGTGTATATATATATATATATATATATATATATATATATATTTACACAGTGATCACCACTTATCAAGGCCCGGAAGCCAGTCAGGGATAAGGGTTATTGCAAGTACATTACGTTAGTGTGGAGATTTGATGAAGTGTTTAATAAAGGGGGCGGTTCATTAGGAATTTGTTAACATTGGACTTGAAAACATCCAAGTTGTAGTCCGGAGGGAACCAGGCAGACGGAACATATATGATATGTGTGCATATATATGTGTATATATATTTGCATATATATTTGTGTATATGTGTATACATTATATAACCTCTCTCTCATGCACGCACACACACACACATTTATATATATAATTCTACCTGGTCCATAACATTCAACCGTGTGTCTGTTTTGTTGCCTATTTCTCATTCACTCTTTTCTTTTCTGTCTCAACACTCTCGAGCTATGTTTATCTGTGTCTCTCTCTCTCTCTTTCTCTTCTTCTTCCTCTTCTTCCTCTTCCTCTTTTTCTTTTTCAATCTTTGGTTTTCTGTTTCTCTCCAAATAATGGTGTTTCTCTTTTCGTATCCGTTTCACATCCTTAGAAAAATTTCATAGGACGATCTCTCCGTATCTCCTTTCCTCCATCATAGCACTATTCTCGAACCTTTGAGTGGGCCCCCTCGTCTCTCTCGTCGACTCCCCTAAAGCATTGATCTCCAACCCTGTTCATTTGTGCAGCGTTTCTCCCTTGTATTTTCGTCGTTTTCGATGTGGGTAGACACGGCCGCCACGACTTATCGGTGCGGGTAGCAATAAAACTGAACGCTGAAACGCATAAAGCAACCCTCAACAATCACCACCCTGCGCTTTCCTTTCTTTATAAAAAAATGTTTTCTTTTCCCCTTTTAATTGTTTTGAAAAAGCGGTTAACTTGATGAGCGTTGCGTAAACAACAACTGTGATTGATCGACCGATCTGGCGCTCCCTCCTGTCGATGAAATTCGCGCACGCTGTGCTGTTATCGGTTTCAGAATGGAAACGGGGATACCTTCTTGAATTGGGATATGGCATAACGCATACACGCACGTATACACAAATATATGCACTCAATAATATATACATTTGATGATAATAATTAAAATATGGCTATTATTAAATTATTGGTGTATATATATATATATATATATATATATATATATATATATATATATATATATATATATTCTTCAGTGGTGAAAAAAAAAAAAAAACGGAGTACAGTGCGCAATGTGTAGCCAGAGCAGTATATAGGAAATTTATTGCAGTGAGTCCAGATGAATTTACATATTATTTCGGCTAGGAACATATCCTCTTAAGATGAGGACAGATCCGACCAGCTTCGTCAGAATTCATATATGGAACTCTCTCTCTCTCTCTCTCTCTCTCTCTCTCTCTCTCTCTCTCTCTCTATATATATATATATATATATATATATATATATATATATATATATATATACTAGCAGGCGTTGTCAGGGATTGAATGAGGATCAGGAAAGTGTCACCCTCCTATATATTTATTTTATTTTATACGGCACAGTCACCGGTTCCCGCCTGATCACCCAATTTTAGCACCGATGAGTTTGGTGACCATTTTAAATGGCTAGAAGCTGTATATATCGCGCCGAGCCATACGAATTTTCCTGGTTGGTATCTGAAGGCACACTTCAAAATTAAAGATTCGTTTTAGAGCATAAGTGAAAGTTTAACATTTATTTAATTACGTAAAAATAATTTCCTAAAATTTACAGTAGTTTTTTATAAAACAGGTGTGCGTTCGAAACCATTTTTTTTATTGTGTGTTTTCAGTACAATTAAATCCTGAAACCTCACTTTTGCATTTTAAACTTTGAATGAAGCCATTATTTAAAGATAATTCTATAAAATACACAGAAGCTTTTCCACAGAGCAATGTAGACTACAAGGTATTGTGATGTAAGTTACTGCGGGGTGGCATGTGACATTCTCTCCCAGTCCAATGTTGTAGATCCATAAATAGAGCTAGCATTCAATAAATTGGATTGAAAATTTAGCGATTTCACGGATTTCAATGAAAATCTATATATCTTCTTTGGATGACGTAGATGAAATCATGGTTGGTGTTCTCTACAGGGTTCGTTCCATTATTGGTACGATTCCTATGAAAATATGACATGATTTTGAACTTGCCGAAATACATGGGGTGGGTTGTCATTACCTTCTCCAGCGCAATGGCATCAAACTCGCGTGTTTGCACCTATCCGTTGTCTCTAAATCATCTGCATAGCTGCAGTCGAATAACGTAACTCTTAATACCATAGAACCGTTGATCTGCAAGAGATTCCTCCTCCTCCATGGCCATCCGACCTCATGAGAGTTACTTTCTTCTAGGTGTATGTCTTTACAAAGACAAGGGGTGCATTTCTCCCAATTAATTTATTTACCTCCAGATAACAATCGGGAAATTTCTTATAACTCGGTGCGGTACATAAAGCGCCTAGCCTTCACAAATGGTTACCCATCAGGTACTTGCCAGGTTCATCGTTGCTTAACTTCGGTAATCTGGCAGGAACCTGTGTGTCAACGTGATTGTGCTGATTTCATAGAATTCGCTATACAACACATCAAGAACAGTGAGGAAATTTAGTAACATATTCAGCGGTATTAAGTTATATTTCAAGCGTTTTTATTGTCGAATCGAGAGTAATCGCTTCGTTTGTTCCGAATAAGTGTTGATAGTGAGAAAAAGGGACGAGTATACGTTTTCCTGCGAGTAATCGATCTTTATGTTATTCACGAATCCATTACAATAATACAGACTTTCTTAAGAAATGTTTTATATATTTACCGTTTCCCAAATACAAGCAATTTTTTTAGGTTTTAGAATTGCAAATTAGTTTTATAGCAATTTCAGTCCAGTAAAAATTTAAATCCAATCCAGAATGCAATAATATTTTATATTTTTACACACGATAAAAAAAAACAAAAAAATAAATGAATAAATATTATAAATAATAAACAATGAATAAATATTCCTGGCCAGGCCGAATAGTTAGACGTAGCATAAATATACATTTTGTAAAAAGTATCGAAACGTATGAAACTAATTCATAGTAATTAATGTATAAAAATAATGTAAATTTATAAGAAAATAAAATTGACTTTCTTCTAAATATAATCTATTTACACGACACAATTCTAACCATGAAACAAAGTTAGAGATACCAACTATTCAACGGTATTAATTCGTATTTCAAACGTTTTACTTGTTTAATAGACATAGATTGAACTAATCGTTGCACCTGTGCCGAATAAAACTATTGATGCAAACGTTAATAGATATGAATTGAACTAATCCTTCCGAATAAAATTATTAATAATAACGAGAAACAAGGAGTATACCTTTTATTGCGAATAATCAACCTTTATGCTAATTTTAAACTAATTTATTGATTTTCATTAACGGAAAATAAATACCAATTATAAAAGCCCCATTAAACTGTTTTTTTAACGTTTGCGCCATTCAAAGTAAATGTTAACAAATATATTTCTGTGTTTCAAATTAGTTTAATAAAAAAATATGGTTCTCTTGAAAATTAATTTAATAACTAAATGACACAGTAATCACTTTTAAAATTTAATTTACAAAATCACATGGAAAATAAATTAACTTAAAATTCTCAGGCAACACGGAATATTTAAAACTAGTACATATATACAAATACACACACACGCACACACACACACACACACACACACACACACATATATATATATATATATATATATATATATATATATATAACTAAAGTATCTCTTGATGCAAATGCACTAGCACATAATAAAGACTCTCTCTCTCCATATATATATATATATATATATATATATATATATATATATATATATATATATATATATATATATATATATATATATTGCTAAAAGTATCACTTCATGAAAATATACAAATACGTGGAAAGATATATACAGATGAATATTTACAAACTCCAATAAATAATGAGAAAATAAGTCGATGGAAAAATCAATAAACAAGATGTCTTTCTTTTTCACTGAAAAACATGTTCTGTCATTTTTTCTTTGTCGGCAGAGTAATTAACAGAAGGTTTTGATCGCTAAAAAAGAAAGGCGATGCCGATTATGACCACATTCGAAGCCACTTTTATTTTTGTCCTTTTTTAATAGTTTAAAAGGAGCGCGCCGACATCTGTCAGTTGGAAAAATATGTTTGCGTCGACTGTTATTCATTTACCTATCAGAAACATTCCTATTCTATTATTATCATTATTATTATTATTATTATTATTATTATTATTATTATTATTATTATTATTATTATTTCATTATTATTATTATCATTATTATTATTATCATCATAAATATTTTGATCATAATGATTATTCTTATCATTATTATTATAATCATTATTATTATCATTATTATTATCATCCTGATTATTATTATTATCATTATTATTATCATCATTTTTATTATCATTATTATTATTATCATCTTGATAATTATTATTATCATTATTATTATCATTATTATTATTATCATCATGCTTATTATTATTATCATTATTATTATTATCATTATTAGTATCATCATGATTATTATTATTATTATCATTACTATTATCATCATTATTATTATCATCATGATTATTCTTATTATCATTATTATTATTATCATTATTATTATCATCATGATTATTATTATCATCATTATTATTATCATTATTACTATTATCATTATTATTATAAACATCATCATTATTACTATTATCATCATCATCATTATAATAATTATAATTATTATTATTATCATTATTATTTTCATTTTATTATTATCATTATTATTATTATTGTTATCATCATTGCTATCATAATTATCATCAGTATTATCATAATTATTACTATCATTAATATTGTCATCATTATTATTATTATTATTATTAATGTTATTATAATCATTATTACATATTATTATTATCATCATTATAATTATTATTATTATATATTATTATTATCATCATCATTATAATTATTATTATTATTATCATCATCATTATTATTATTATTATTATTATTATTATTATTATTATTATTATTATTATTATTATTATTATTATTATCATCATTAATATATATATATATTTTTTTTTCAATTTTAACCCCCAAACAAGGCACAGTGCCACTTTGAAGCAGGGGGCTACTATTAAGGACTTAATTAGCGGGGTCATTATGAAGGGAGATGAGAAGAACGATGTTTGTTAACATTACACTTGAACTTCTGCATGTCATTGCAGTTGGGAAAGCAAAATCCCGGAAGGGAGTTCCAAAGACCCGCAGTTCTGGGGAAGAAAGTATTTGAGTAAAAGGCTTTCTTGCACCTAGGGATCTCTACTGTAAAGGGATGAGACTTAGTAGCTTGTCGGGTTTGTCGGGGGTAGTTACGTCGGGGAGGTACAAGTGTTTGCAGTTCGTCAGAGCATTCACCATTAAAGTATTTGTAGAACAGGCAGAGGGATGCAACATCTCGTCGTGAAGCCTAGATGGCAGTTCAGGATCTATCAGGTTGGCGACTCTCTTTTGAACCCTGTCCAGAAGAGAGAGACAAGCAGCAGATGCACCAGCCCAGATATGACAACGGTACTCCATACATGGGCTAATGGTGGCCTTATAGAGTTATAGGATACTGTCAGGCGTAAGTAGTTTTCTAGCACGGTAGAGGGAGCCAACCTTCCTTCCAGCAGTCTTGGCAATGCTTTCAATGTATCTATTCCAGTTCATATTCTCTGTAAACGGTAGGCCGAGGAGTTTAAAAGAAGTACTTTCAGGCAATGTGTTCTTGGCCATTGCTATTGGTGGTAGAGAAGGTTTCTTGTAGTTATTGAAGGAAACAAGCTTAGTCTTAGCAGCATTGAATGTGACCAACCATTTTTGTCCCCATTCCACTACGGATTGGAGGTCATCCTCTAGTGTTTCTGCCATTTCCTTGGATATGTGTTCATTTGTTTTCCCCTCATATCTGTTATAGAGAGTATTGTCATCGGCAAATATACCTATCTCCGAAACAATTTTATCAGGGAGGTCATTTATGAATATCAGGAGTAATAGAGGTCCAAGGATAGACCCCTGTGGTACTCCCGCTTTATGTCATATTTTTTGGATGTACGACCGTCGAGGACAACTTTGATTTTTCTATTACTTAAGAAGGATTTAATTACATTATGAATTCTTCCAGTGATTCCATATGATCTAATTTTCCTTAGAAGACCATCGTGCCATACCCTGTCAAAAGCCTTAGATATATCAAGGGCCACCGCTCTAACCTCCCCTGTTTTGTCCAATGAACGGTATATTCGTTCAGAAACTACAGTTAAGATATCTGCTGTTGAACGGGCTTGCCTGAATCCATATTGTTTGTCAGTCAGGTGTTTAGCAGCTGTTAGGTGCTGGACTAGGGCTTGATTAACTAAGGACTCAAATATTTTGGCGAAAAGCGGGAGGACGCTAATGGGGCGATAATTTAATGGGTCAGTTCTTTAACCAGAATTCTTGAAGACTGGTACCAGAGTGGTGGTTTTATATATTATATTATATATATATATATATATATATATATATATATATATATATATATATATATATATATATATATATGTATATATATATATATTATATATGAATGTAATATTATTATTATTATCATTATTATTATCATTATTATTACTATCAGCATCATTATTATTATCATCACCATCATCATTATTGTTATTATTATTATCATTATCATTATCATCATCATAATTATTATTGTTATTATCATTATTATTATAATTATTATTATTATCATCATTATTATTATCATCATCATTATTATCATTATTATTATCATCATCATTATTATTATCATTATTATTATTATCCTTATTACTATTGTCACTATTATTATCATCATTAATATTATCATTATTATTATCATTATTATTATCATCATTATTATTATCATAATTATAACATTATTATTATTTTCATCGTTAATATTATCATTATCATTACTATTATTAATATTATTATTATTATTATTATTATTATTATTATTATTATTGCTACAATATAGTGTATTATTATTAATATTTATATTATTATATAGTTATCATAATTTTGTAATTATTTTCTGTTTATATTTATTGCTATTATTAATTAAAACTATTATTATATTAGTATTATTTACTATTAGAAGTAGTAGTTGTAGTAACTGTAGTAATGTTATTATTAGTATTTTTTTATTATTATTATTTTCATTATATTCATCTTATTATAATGATGATTTTGATTATTATCATTATATTGTTAGTATTTTTATTTATATTATTATTGTTGTTATTATAACCATTGCGTATTATTATTATTATTATTATTATTATTATTATTATTATTATTATTATTATTATTATTATGTGTATACCGTATTTTTTAATTGCCAAAATGGATATTATTATTATTACTATTATTATTACTATTACTATTATTATTATTATTATTATTATTATTATTATTACTATTACTATTATTATTATTATTATTATTATTATTATTATTTAATTATAAGTAGTTTTGTTATTTTTATTCTTTTTTATACGGTGGTAACATATTATTTTACATACCCGCGCTTTTCTTTCGTTTTTCCAGGGGTGTGTGTCAGTTTTGTAAATTTCGGACATTTTCTGTTCTTTTGGAATGTGTTAGTTTTTATTTTTATTCACCAGGGGATTATTTTATTCCTTGGTTTCTGCACTCGACCATTTTCCCTATTGAATACTTACTTGCAGTTCTAAAAAAGGTGTTCATAAGGTATTAATCACTGATAATAACATGTAGTATTCTCTGGAGTCTTACTGCCACTTCATTTAATAATTATCGCAAATTATTTTGCCTCATAGCTCCAGCCGTTTATCATTGGTTTCTTCCTGGCAACTATATTTGATCTTCTCTAGGATCTGAGTGGTAATAAGCTTTCACTTGCTCCTATTATTTTCTGCACTGGAATACGTAGATTAATGTGATAGTTCTCGTATTAAATATTCTGTCGTAATTTATGTGACTCTTGAGAATTCGTATTTTATACGAAGTGGTTTCTGCATTTTCTTTTATATTTCAACCGTTTCATAATTTCTGTTCTTCTTTATCTTATATATTATCTTTCTAATCTTCGTCTCGTTCCTCTTCATCTTTTTAGTTGTTTCATTCAATCACTTTTTTTGTCTTTATCATCTTCTTAACATTAAATAACCACAAAAAATGTACGTATAATTCCTTGCCCTCGAAACGGACAAACTCGTAATCCGAGTAAACAACTGCAATTGAACTAATCAAGAAAACAATGAACGAGGATACGAAACTATATATATATGTATAACCTACATGTAACTGATTAACTGTAAAAAAATAAGAAAGTTGGGGCATTGTTCATATATAAGTGAGTGGACAAGATATAAACTAAGACGATATTTTCTGTTTACGGAGATAAACAAACATATTTTATTAATAATTCGCTTAACCAAACATATCTTCAAAAAAATTCGTTCAAGACCGAAGGAACCCGGAAAATTAACACGCGAAATTATTGACTTTATCTTCGTAAACAATATGTAAAGATAAACAAAAAAGAAACATCGAAAATTCCCTTTCTGAAATCTACTTAAAAATATCTTTATAAATATAAAATAATACCCACTTAATATCGTGTTATTGGTTTTCAAAATATGCCAGAATATACATTGATAAATGACAGTTACGTATAAGTTTAAAAAAACAACATAAAGAGTTCGTGCGTTTTAATTTATAAACGTATCTTACCCCGAAATATCGTTTGAAAGATAATAACAATAATTTAACATATTTTTATTGGGTTTTCCAAAATGTGCTTAAAAAATATAAAAATATCAATGGCCACCATGCTTTCAATAAGCAACAATATTTGTTTATACCTACATCCATATTTTTGTCTCAAAATGGCCCGTGCAATCTAATTAAACAAAACGGAACAATACTATTATTTTCCCGCTCGTTTATCATTATCGTGTCAACAGCGACGTTGCCAGTTATTGACAAGCATAAAATGGTTCGTTCTTAAAACATAATTTGTAATTACTCTTTGCAATGATGTAAAAAGCGATAAAAGGCGACGAATATCAACAAAAACTGGGGATACACTTGACGCCATTGTCGGCCTCGTTTGAGATTGACGACAGGGAAGACCCACCATCCGACGTTTTTGGTTTGTAGATGTAATTTTTTTTTCTTTTCTTTTTGAAAAAGTCAGCTGGACGGTTCGAACTTGAAAAAGAAGTAAAAGATGAAACAGAAAGAAGAAATATGAAGTTGGGAGAGGAAGCAAAATTATTTATTTAGAAAAAGATAACGAACAATAAGAAATACGAAAAAAAATGAGAAAAAATGATTAATGATTAAAAGAACGCTGAGAACAGAGAGAAGTAACCTAGTACATTACCGGATTTAGCAAAATTGAATAAAAAACATTCTACTACTACTACTAATACTACTACTACTACTACTACTACTACTACTAATAATAATAATAATAATAATAATAATAATAATCATAAAATAATAATAATAATGATAATAATAATAATAATAATAATAATAATAATAATAATAACAATAATAATGGTACTTGTACAGTTTAATTAAAACATTAAAAAATGTAAATATCGAAGAAAGGTTATATTGTACGTATCAGTTTTGGACTGAAGATCTCCAAAAATAAAAAATAAAAATAATTTAATTTGATCGAGGAGTTTTTTTTTTCTTTTTTTTTTTTACAGCGGAAAAAAACACGTTTTTATGAGGGCGCGTTGAGGTCAGCTATTATGGAAATTTTTAACACGCCACGGGGAGATAATTCCATGTAAAGCGCCGACACTCCCACTCCATCTTTATTACTAGCTTTTCTTCCTAAAAATCGAAACTTTTCCTCGGCATCATAAAAAATTGTTTTTTCGCTAAAAGAAAATAAATAATAAAAAAAATATTAAAAATTTTTTGATGAAATTAAGTGATTTTTTTTTTCGGAGAACTTTGTTCCATAACGGATACGTACAATATAACCTTTTTTTTATATTTTCATTTTCAATGTCTTGATTAAACTGTACAATTACCATAAAATTAATTATAATAATAAGGGGAACATCAAAGAAAAGGAGAAACGGAGCAAATACACAGAACTAGCCAGAGAGCTGAAAGGGATTTGGAAGACGAAGAAAATAAAAATAATACCTATAATAGTAGGAGCACTAGGAACAATCTCCAAAACCTTTGAAAAAAAAGATTAGGAGAAATTGGAATCAAAGGAATGACTGGAAAAATGCAACGAACAACAATCATGAAAACAGCTGAAATATTAAGGAAACCCCTTGAATGTGGAAACTAACACACAGGAGCAACAAGTGCGGGCAAGACAAAATGCTGCAAAGACAAAACATGAAACACTACATGGAATCAAGAACACTGAAACCGCATATCTATAAGTTCTCTGACCAACCCTACACCTATTACAATATCATCGCCCCTCCCAATAAAAGAGCGTGACCAAATAACGATATAGAATCAAAGGGAACAGAAAGACCGATGAACTGAGCAGACCTCAGCCGAATAAGTGCGAAGAGAACTGGGACAGTGGGGAGGCTTATTGCCACTCAAATCCCAGCAAAGACCAATAGCGGCTGCCAACGAGAAATCAATGGCAAGCAGCTGCTGCGATAATGCAAATTTATTTGAAAATGTTATCGAAAGAGGTGGAGAGTACTCGAAGCCTGGGGACCTTCTTGTCACTCAGCTTCCAGTGAACACCACAGGCTGTTTTCAGGGAAAGATTTCTGAATACCTGTGGGAAAGCTTCTTGTGAGCCAATAATAATAATAATAATAATAATAATAATAATAATAATAATAATAATGATGATGATGATGATGATAATGATGATGATGATGATGATGATGATGATGATGATGATGATGATGATGATGATAATAATAATAATAAGAAGAAGAAGAAAAAGTGGACTTTGAAGAACAAGAAAATTAATGAAATACATTTGAGAAATGCATCAAAATAAAAAAAGAAGAAACACCGAAGAATGCAAAGAAAGATTGTAAAAATAAAAAATGGGAAATAATGAAAATAACAAGAAATAGGTGACAATGGTAAAGATGCAAGACAAAAATAAAAAAGTTTCGAAAGAAAATAAAAAAAACGAATAAGGATTACACATATCATTAATAACAAAAGAAGAAGAAGAAGAAGAAGTTGAGGAAGAAGAAGAAGTAAAAGGAAAGACTGAACGGAAAAATACGAGGCAAAAATGATAAACAATAAGAAAGATTAAAAAAAACATAATAGAACTTGAACAATATCAATCAGAATATTGATTAGTAGTTGCTGTTCTAATAAAAAGAGAAAAGACAGAAGCAGATGGAAACAATAAGAAATGAACGAAAAAAGAACAAAAAAGTGTAGAAAAAAAGACAAAGGAAAATAAGAACGGCAAATAAAAGAAAAAGAAGAAGAAGCAAAAGAAAAAAGAAAAAGAAGAAGAAAAAAGAAAAAGAAGAAAAAGAAGAAGAAGCAGATGAAAAAAGAAAAAAGAAGAAGAAGAAAAAAGAAAAAGAAGAAGAAGAAGAAATAGAAGAGGAAGAAGCAGAAGAAAAAGAAAAAGAAGAAGCAGAAGAAAAAAGAAGAAGAAGAAAAAAAAAAGAAGAAAAAGAAGAAGAAAAAAGAAAAAGAAGAAAAAGAAGAAGAAAAAAGAAAAAAAAGAAGACGAAGAAATAGACGAGGAAGAAGCAGCAGAAAAAAAAGAAGAAGCAGAAGAAAAAAGAAGAAGCAGAAGAAAAAAGAAAAAGAAGAAGAAGAAGAAATAGAAGATGAAGAAGCAGAAGAAAAAGAAAAAGAAGAAGCAGAAAAAAGAAGAAGAAGAAGAAGAAGAAGAAGAAGAAAAAAGAAAAAGAAGAAAAAGAAGAAGGAAAAAGAAGAAAAAGAAGAAGAAAAAAGAAAAAGAAGAAAAAGAAATAGAAGAGGAAGAAGCAGAAGAAAAAGAAAAAGAAGAAGAAAAAAGAAAAAGAAGAAGAAGAAGAAGAAGAAGAAGAAAGAAAAAGAAGAAGAAGAAGAAGAAAAAGAAGAAGAAATAGAAGAGGAAAAGGCAGAAGAAAAAAGAAGAAGAAGAAGAAAAAAGAAAAAAGAAGAAAAAGAAGAAGAAGAAGAAGAAGAAGAAGCAGAAGAAAAAAGAAAAAGAAGAAGAAGAAGAAAAAAAGAAAAAGAAGAAAAAGAAGAAGAAGCAGAAGAAAAAAGAAAAAGAAGAAGAAAAAGAAGAAGAAGAATCAGAAGAAAAAAGAAAAAAAAAGAAGAAATAGAAGAGGAAGCAAACATGTAGATTTTGAAGGCTAATATACAATTAATTGTTTCAGGAAATACGAAAAGAAAAAAAGAGAAAAATAATGAACAAACAACAAGAAAGAGGAAAACATAATAATAGCAATTAAACAATATCAATCAATGGATTAGTATTTGTTTTTCTAATTATAAGAGAAATGCCAGAAACAACAGGAAATGAACGTAGAAATGATAAAAAAAAGAGAAGCTAAAAATGAGTAGAACTTTTTTTAAAGAGACGAAGAAAAAGTAAAGCATTAAAAAAATAAGAAATAATTAAAAGTAACATGACGAGGCAGAAGATGCGGAAGACAAAGAAGATGCAAAATAGATGGAAAAAATAGAAAGAAAAACATGAAAAAAAGATGAATCAGAATAAAATTAGAAAAAGAAAGACAAACCAACATTGGGGTATTATACGAGTAAAAGAATAATAAGAAGAAAAAGACGGGGGAGAAAAAATTAGTAAAAAAAAAGAAAATAGAAGATGAAAAATAAGAAGAATAAAGAAAGAAGAAGGAAAGGATAAGGAAAATGAGAAAGCAATAGACAAAAGTGAAGGAGAGGGTGAGAAACAAGGAGTCAATAAAGAAGAGGAAGAATAAGAAGGACAAAAAGAAAAAGGAAGACGAAGAAGGAGGAAGAGTATGAGAAGGAGGAAGAGTATGAGAAGGAGGAAGAGTATCAGAAGGAGAAAGAGTATGAGAAGAGGGTGACAAAAGAACAAAGAAGAGAAAGAAAGAAAAGAAGAAGAGGAAGAAAGAAGGGAAGAACGAAAGTAAGAAAGGAAAAAAGAACAAGATTAGATTAAATAAAAAAATCATAAAATGGAAAATAAAAATGAGGAAAAAAAACACAGAAAAATCCAAGATTAAATAACAAATAATGAATGAAAAAATAGTAAAAAAGTAGCAAAAATAAATGATTCATTCATTGAAAAAAAATTTAACAACAACGATGAATTTACGGCAAAAATGGCAATACAAACAATTAAAAGAAATAAATAGTAAAAAAAAAAAAATAAAAAAATATACAAAATCCCAACAATCTAAACCGACACTTCTCACCTCCGACCTCGACAAATAATAAACAGTCGGTCCGAACGGAATGGGGTAAGGCAAGAACATTCAGGAAGAAAAGAAATCGAGGAACACACAAAGGTGCTGCACCGTTGAGCGAACATCGACAACGGTGCTAATGGTCATTGTTTAAGCGGTCACTTCCGTTGGCTTTTTGTTTCGCGACAGACTCTGAAAAGTTAAGATGTCGTCAGCTTTGGTGTAGTTTCCCGCGTAATTATGTCATTAATATAGCATTAGTGCAGTTCTAAAACCGACAAAAAGAAAGAAGGAAATATAATTTAAAAAAAAAACAACAAAAAAGTAGGTGATTAAAATGAACAAAAAATCAAGCGAATATTTAAAAGGTTTCACATATCAATGATGATGAGGGCGATGTGGGATGGGGTCCGAAGAAGCTGGTTAGTATCGTTTTGAATAAGAAATATTACGACAGCTGGTGATTGAAATAATGATAACATCAAAGAGGAAACGTTCCTGTCAACTAAAAAAAAATAAATAACTGCTACTGTGTCATATTAAACACATTTTACGAACGAGCAAAGCTGGACGACCTGCTAGTGTATATATATATATATATATATATATATATATATATATATATATATATATATATATATATATATATATATTTTGTGTACAGAAAGTTGTTAGTTGAGACAGGTCATTGGTACCGTCGGTTTCAAGCCCGATAATAAGGCCCGTTTAAGGTATCCTTATCGAGCTCTCTTCAGCCAATATTCGTCTATCTTATAACCGGAAGTGTGAAGTATATATACCTCGCGAATCCACGTTCAAATCTCGTTTTGTTTAATCCCCCCCTTTTTTTATCTATCTATATCTATATATATATATATATATATATATATATATATATATATATATATATATATATATATATATATATATATCGGGTAATGTAATACCTAATTTTCAACTTTGAATTATTTAAATTTAAGATCTAATTTCGAATATTGGCTGAAGAGAGCTCGATAAGGATACCTTAAACGGGCCTTATTATCGGGCTTGAAACCGACGGTACCAATGACCTGTCTCAACTAACAACTTTCTGTACACAAAATATAAGTACGCTCTTAAAATTTGGATTTTCCTTTTAATTGAGCACTCTGCTGGAATTCTTTTTCCAAAAAAACTAATCATATATATATATATATATATATATATATATATATATATATATATATGTGTGTGTGTGTGTGTGTGTGTGTGTGTGTGGGTGTGTGTGTGGGTGTGTGTGTGTGTTATTTTACAAGGAAAACCGAGAATTAATAAAATAGTAATCAACGTTTCGTCCCCATTTCAGGGGGCATCATCAGGATTTCGTAGGAAAATTGTAGAAGAAAACGATCACAGACCACATGTGAGTGAAAAAGGAAAAAATCCTAAAATCCTTCCCATTCTGGGCAGAATATATGAATATGCGTGTAGAAAGATTGGATTATTCTATGCATATACATATATACACAATTAAAACGTTATTCATATGCATATGTGCATGTACATTCACTTTTTTTATTTTAAATAAGATTAAAAATAACAAACCGGAAGTCCAAGACTCAAGTTTCGCCCTCATTTGGGATCATCAGTAAGACATATTCAAACTCAGATTTCGAAACCCGAGGTTATTGCATGCGAGGCAAGTATGCTAATATATGAGAAAACGCGCCACAGACAGACTGTTTCACAGATATAGTGCCATCGCATGTTTAAACATAACATGAAGACTGTTTAGCTGTATCACAGCTGATTGACTTGCATGCATTCTAAGCAAGGGATCGCACATACAACAATCTAGTTGATAGCTGATAGTTCTAACACTACACCATGCAATGGGCGCTTCTACATCCGATCCCGAATTTTTTGTTTTACTGTTCCAAAGAAATTGATATTGCGTTTAGTTGCAGGCGAGGTAATTGAGAGAAAATGTTATACCTAAGAAAGGATGGTTTCTCAAATTCACTTATTGTGAGACCATTTCGTTGTATCACAGCTACTTACGACGGTTAAACTAGAACTCATCTAATTGATTGTTGGCCGTACTATCGCCAGACCAGGGATCAGCGCTTTGTATTTTTTTACGTCTTTAGCTAAACTATTGATAAAAAGATGGAGTATGGGGTATATATATATATATATATATATATATATATATATATGTGTGTGTGTGTGTGTGTGTGTGTGTGTGTATGTGTGTGTGTGTTTGTGTATGTGTATGTGTATATATATATATAAGTTTAGGGGTTAAATTTAAATTCTGAAAATCAAAATATAGACATATATATTTTCGAGTTAAGCATTTATTGTTTGACAAAAGGAATATATAGAAGGGTTATGTACATTTCCTTAATCCATGGATTTTCAATAATGGCCTATATCATCAGAGGAAATGAAATGCGGTTAGCAAAATGTTCAGCTGTGAAAAGCCACGTATTTTGCTTTTCAGCACAAATATTGAAAATAGTTTTTTTGGTGGGGAATGATAGATATATGAAAATAAGTAGTGGAAGAGGGAATTTCATACAACCTGGGCAGTCCATTATCGAAAGGAGTATAATGTCCTCCGGGGGTTTATATCCAAGTAGGCAGAACATTAGTCCAGGTGAGAAAGCAGTAATCCCATATAACAAAATGCGAGGTTGCTCGTTATTGATATTAAGGAAATTAATATAACCACTTCTATATATTCCTTTTGCCAAACAATAAATTCCTAACTCGAAAATGTGTGTCTATATATTGATTTTCAGAATTAAAATGATATATTGCTCTATTCTTAAATATTGAGCTTTTCCTTTTCGACTAGGATAACCCTAAAAGTATTACCTCTAGTAATATCTATCAGGATTTTTCATTGGATTTTAATCTTTGTCTTATCTCGCTTATATATATATATATATATATATATATATATATATATATATATATATATACGCATATATATATATATATGCGCGTGTGTGTATGTATATATGTGTGTATGTGTGTATGTATATATATGTATGTGTGTATGTATATATATGTATGTGTGTATGTATATATATGTATGTGTATATATGTATATATATATGTATACATATGTGTGTATGCATATATATGTATCTACGTATATATATATCTATATAATATATATACAATAAAATTGAGAAAATAGGCGACATAAATGAAGCATCAATTGATCAATCAATCGATAAATATGTTTTCGCAAATATTACAGGACTATAGAAAGACAGGGAAAGAGAGCGACAACGAGAGAGAGAGGATAGAGAAGAAAGGAGAAAACTTATAGAAAAGGTTGATGGGTAGAAGATGGCGGAGACTGAAATCAAATGACGTGATTTGTTTGAGAATTTAAAAAAAAAGTCTGCCTCAATCCTGAACGGAAACAAATAACTCCTTTTGTTTATCGTGTTTTTCAGCTTTGGAAATTGTTAACTTTGTCTTCTAAGAATGTGCTAATATCCCGTTCGTTTTAAACGAGGAAAAAACTTACAAACAATATTATTAAAAACAAAAACAAAGATGCACAGTTGAATTAAATATGGCCAACCATTTAGCAGTTAATCCGTATTTTGCAAAATACCGAAAACCGATTATTTTAGCAAACATTTTTATACATTTAATCCTGCTTGTAAAATGCAATTGCTGAGGGGGGAGGTTCGTCATCTTAAGAAATCGAAGTAAAAAAAATGTAGAAAACTATAGTTCTATTTTTTTTTGTTGTAATTTTTAGAAATTACATGACATTTCGTATAGATAATAAAAACTGCAAATATTTATTCGAAAAATCTTTAGAATTTCATATTGTAAATATGTGATTTTTTCTGTTCTATTCGGAATGCTTAAAACTCACTCATCAGACTGTTATGCTACACATAGCGGAAGCTTAAAAAGATACGACATCCGGTAATTTAAATAATCCATTTACCTACATTTATCCACCTAAGCTCTACATAGCTTTTTGCACACACACACACACACACGCAACACACACACACAAATTTATATATATATATATATATATATGTGTGTGTGTGTGTGTATGTGTGTGTGTGTGTGTTGTGTGTGTGTATGGATAAAATCATCCAAATACAGTACACTGAGGATATATATATATATATATATGTATATATATATAACTACTTCATTTACTCACATAAAATTAATATACGAAAGTATAGATTTATGCGTAAACTTTAAGTATTTACTTCAAAAGTACTCAATACGTAGGTAGAGCTAGTTAGAAAACAAACAAATAAATAAATTAAATAAACATGAATATACATAAACGACTACACACACACACACACATATATATATGTATGTATGTGTTTATGTATATGTGTACACATGTATATTTATATAAAAAAACAAAGAGTAGAAATGAGGAAAATCGTCTGCCTTAAACCACTAACCTCGTTCTAAAACAGATCCTTTGTTCGCTAAAATGCATGCCCATTGGCTGATAGGAAGGGGCGCGATGGATACTAGAAAGCTGATTGGCTAACTAAAATCCTCAACATATATAAAAACGAGAAACAACCACAGAATTCGCGAATAAGCCTGACGAATCCTATAGTGGATGAAACGCCGAATATATTTTATAAATTACTATATATATATATATATATATATATATATATATATATATATATATATTCTCATGAACAAACGAAAAATGGGCAAAGAATGAAAGAAAGAAGAAATCGATGTTTCAATATTTTTCCATAAATTTTTTCTGAATTTTAACTGAACATTCCTATTTTTCAGATCATTATTATTATAGCATATAATAACAAGTATATAATAATAATACGTGGGAAAATTCATTCAACTCATGGTCATACAGCATCCTCTGCGATCATATAAAAATCCGAATTGCAGTTCAAAATGAGTTACAGGCAGATTGTTGATTTTTGTTATTTCACGCTGTTAATAGTAACCGATTGGATAAGGTCTTCGCTAATCGAGCCAGAGATGGCTCGTGTTGGCGAGTTCGAACCTGTACACTGGTGTTAATCCTGACACCCTGCACTGAAGATTCCCGCTAAAAACACTAGTGTTTGTAGGTATTTATTATAGTAAAAACGTAATTACATATATATAGTCTTCGACATACAGTCCTGTTTCGTGGTATCACAACTCATCAGTGCCGCTAGACTAGTATCTCCCCAAGCCAAGGATTGAACCTAGAACCGTTGTGTTTACAGTCGGCAGTTCTCCCACTCGACCATGGAATCGACACGCGTAAATAACTCGTCGGAATGTCTATTTAAATAGACACCCACCACCACTTTTATAGTGCTCAAATCGCCTATTCGTAAACAAACAACGAGCTATATATATATATATATATATATATATATATATATATATATATATATATATATATATATATATATATATAAGAACCCCGGGATACGACATAAAACTCCTCGACCTGACGTGTACAGGAAATATGAACTGGAATAGATACATTGAGACATTACGCCTGAAAGTATCCTATACCTCTATAAGGCCACAAACAATATCTGTCTGAATGAAAACATGCTGGCTATATATATATATATATATATATATATATATATATATATATATATATATATGTACGTATATGTACGTATATATATATATATATATATATATATATATATATATATATATATACATGGTTTGTATTACTGTACACATGCATTCGAAAAATAAATGTTATCAAAGGCAAGATAAGTTAATTTCTACCAAACTGGATATATTTTTCGTGTTTTTTATTCAATGCAACATGTTTATTCAGCTCGAAAAAAATACAGTGTTTACCAATGTATTGGAAAATTCAAGGTGGCGTCTGACTCCCTCTTTAACACAGTTAGTTTGGGAAAAGGTGTTATAAATAAAAAACTTGATAAAATACTGTTAGAAACTCGCTCAATATGTGTTAGCGTGACATAGCTTGACATATATTCGGCGGGTTTTTAATAGTATTCTTCCTAGTTTTTTATTAATAACACCTTTTTTCCAAACTTACCGTGTTAAAGAGGGAGTGAGGCGCCATCTTGAATTTTCCAAGACATCGGTAAACACTGTATGTTTTCGAGCTGAATAAACATGTTACATTGAATAAAACCACGAAAAAATATATCCAGTTTGGTTGAAAAGTAACTTATCTTGCCTTTGAAAACATTTATTTGTTATATATTTGTTTTTTGACAACTTTTTCGAATCTATGTGTACAGTATACAAACCCCATATATATATATATATATATATATATATATATATATATATACATATATATATAGCCAGCATGTTTTCATTCAGACAGATATTGTTTAATAGCATTGAGTGTGTCTGCTTAATGATCTTTTTTGTGTTTATTCATTTTTCAAATGGTTATCCTTTTCTCTCGGTAGGATTTGTGTAGAACAGTTCGTAATCGTTTTCGTCAATCTGCTTTTTTTAATCAAAAACTGCCTGAAGATGACTGAAGAAAATAAGTTGAAAGTATTTGTTGTTAATTGTTTGGAGATGGTTAGCTAGCGTTCGCGGCAACGAGTACACACATGCGCACATACACACATATATACTTAGAAGAAACGGTCATCAGTACACACATATCCCCGACCTGGCGTGCAGGTCGAAGATATGTGTGTACCGATGACCACCCCCACATATTCCCCTTCCCCTCATGTATCCCTATGCCCTCAGCCACACCAGAAATGAACTTTGTGTGTACCTGCGCATGGGTGTACCCGTGGCCGCGAAGGCTAGCCAATCCTCTTCAAACAATTAACAACAAAATAAAAACTAAATATATATAAACCGAATCATATCCCCCCGCCCCATACATAAACGAACACCCAACAGGTCAAGACATATTTACCAAGTAGTACTCTCACCAACGAGACGCCAAAAACTTTAACACTAAAACTCAAATTTTAAAGTAATCCCCTCCTCCCACCCCCACACATTTCCCTCCCCCTCATCTGTCCCTATGCCCTCAGCCACACCAGAAATGAACTTCCCAGCCCCTCCCCCACAAGTTCCTTAAACCCCAAAACAAAAACATTATCGCCATACCAAGCGCCCCCCACCTTACCCCTTGTTCCCTTCCTCTCTCTCTTTCTTCCGCCCTCCTCGAATACCCCCTGACTGCCACTATATATATATATATATATATATATATATATATATATATATATATATATATATACACGTGTATATATATATGTATATATATGCATATATATATGCGTATATATGTGTATATGCGAATATATGTATGCATATATATGTGTTTATATATATATATATGTGAATATATATGTGTGTGCATGCATATATGTGTGTATATATGTGTGTGTATGTGTCTATATATATTATATATGTGTGTGTACATATATATGTGTGTATATATATGTGTGTGTTTGTAAATATATATATATATATATATATATATATATATGTATATATACGTGCGTGTGTGTACATATGTATATGTATATATGTATGTTTGTGTGCAAGGATCTTATAAAATTCTCTTATATTACTCCAAAGAATATACATTTCGTGTTTTTACAAACATACGTTGTTATCTTCGTTTGAAGTTAATGCCTGCTAATATGTATGTTTTTTTTTAATTTTGTTTTCAAGAAAATCGATTTTGAGATTAAAAATAAGTACGTAAACTTTCTAATAAAAAAATATAGGCTTTTTTGTCTTAGGATATTTTTCCATATGATAAGTCTTTACGCATAGCAAGAAATGGCGATGAGAAAATATTTATCCATCAACCTATCTATCTATACGTACACACGCATACACACACGCACACATACACACTCCTATATATGTATACTTGCAAGACAACCCGACGTTGCCCGGAATTGAATAGTGATGAACGACAGTTTCACACTCCTATATTTTTTTTATTATCATCGGAATTAGCGAAATAGCCCTTTATTTAATCAAATTATGTCTGTATTAGTTGGGGACACATGCACCGGGAGGAAGCTTCACATACCTCCCCGCAGTGACTTACTCTACAAAGCATTATAGTCTATATCACATTCTTGAGAACCTACATTTGCTTATATAAAATTATTTTTTTATAATATCTATAATTAAAGTTTACAATGCAAATATCAGGTATCAGGGATCAATTGTGCTCTTAAAAGAAACATTCATTTTGAACAAGCTCGTTCCAGATCCAAGAACCTGTTCCTGAGTTTATATTTCAAGCCTTTCAGCTTGTGTGGTAATAACAATTCTCAACTGCACTTGTAATGTTAGATTGTATAAGGTGTCGACTGTTGTCAAAATCACCTGTTCCTTCTTTCATTGAATTTTTTCAATTATCGATAGTTATCCGAGATATTTGAGTTGTGTGATGTCTTTCGGCGGTCAGAGCCCTCCAAGGTCACTGCGGCAAGCGGCCTCAAGTTGGGGCGGTATAGGCGGCGTCGAATCAATAGACCGCTGCACCGTTTCGCTGTCCCTCTTTACACAGACAAGCATGTGGCGTAAGCTATTGGATTCACTGCGTCTCATAGCGGTATAACCGGGGATCTGAGGTTCGTCTGGTACAGACTTCAGCCAGGTATCCAGCGCCGACTTGAACGATTCTGTTTTGCAGTTCGTGATCTCTCTGATGTTACGTGTTAATCAAATTATGTGTGTATTAGTTGGGGACACATGCACCGGGAGGAAGCTTCACATACCTCCCCGCAGTGACTTACTCTACAAAGCATTATAGTCTATATCACATTCTTGAGAACCTACATTTGCTTATATAAAATTATTTTTATATAATATTTCGATAAAAAAAAACAATCTAAGAACACTGCAAGGTGCATGAAGTACGACTGTGTGAAAGTTTATAAAAATTGGCCCAGCCGTTTCAGAATGATCCCTCACACGCATACAAATCTCCTTCCACTTGTTTTAATTTTCTGATCACTTTGTTTTTGATGGGGACGGAGCATTATACCGGGTGCCAAACATTATCCCATTAGTTTAGTTACTCCAACCGAGAGATCTTTTTTAGATTCTAACCGTTCCTTTAAGTGCAATTGTTTGCATTTCCATTGCACTTGGTTCACCGGGTATATTCGCCAAATAATTTTTGAAATCCTTTTTCATTAGCCCGGTTGCTGCTATAATGACTGTAACGATGGATATCTTCTTAAGATTCCAGTTTCTTTTCATGCCGTACAAAAGTCCTTGGCATTTTGTTATTTTCTCCTCCTTACCTCTGTTAAGGCGAGCATCATTAGGGACGCTTACTTCAACTAGAGTTGCCACTTTCTCCCTCTTGTCGCATATAAGTATGTTTGGTTTGATAGACGCATTTTCTAGGTATGTAGCTGTAGGAATTTCCTAGTCATAGTGGATGTTATATGACTTATTTCCAACTGTTCTTTCCTCCATATAATAGATAGTGCCGTATTTAGTCAGCACTTCAAAATTTACTTGGCGTCCTAACGAAACATAAAAATGCTGAAACGTTAGAGGACCCCTTACACAGTTTAAATAATTTCATTTATATAAAAGCTCTACATACGTATTGAGCACATTTGAAAAATAAATATCGGTTTTAAGTTAAACCTGAACTTCATCAATTCATACTCTTTGTGTAGAGCCGTGTCGCAGGCAATTTACTCCCTTTCTTGTTTGGCGTAATGTAAAACTCTTTTTTTTTGTAAATAAACAAATAATCGAGCACTGTACAAAGCGGCCGTCGAATGTTTATACCAAGGAGGTTGAGGGAGGGAAGGGGATAAAATTCTGGATAATTAACTTCATGTTTGTGGGATAAAACTCTGATTCTGGATGGTTGCTACTCTAGATGCACCGAAAGAGTCTGTCTGTGGATATGGCTTTGTGGTCGGATTCGAATCTCTCGAACAGCAGGAATAATCATCCTATACTGATGATTACGTTAGCAGGAAACACTAGCGTCTGGATGCATAAAATATTATATATATATATATATTTATATATATATACATATATGTATATATATATATATATATATATATATATATATATATATTAAATGTAATTATTCAGTGACACGTGTTTCATTGTCTACGACTCATCAGAGTGGCAGGATCTAGCGAGATTCGAATCGAAATCGAGATCGCCACGGTAATGAACCTGACCCCCTTAATCGCTGGTCAATCTCACGACTGCCTCTATATATCGAAATTTACTTATATGTTATTTGCTTTTGCGATATGTTTTGAATAAATTCAATTATTTACGGAAGTGCATTTTTACCTAAATGCGAGTTGGGAATAATTTTTCCTTTAACCAATCTGGTACCCCCCCACACGGGGAGCGGTATATATATATATATATATATATATATATATATATATATATATATATATATATATATACCGCTCCCCATGTGGGAGCCAGAGATGTCTCGTGTCGCGGGGTTCGAATCGTTCGACTGGTAGTAATCGTGACACCCTGCACTGAAGAATCCCGAAAGGATGAAACACTAGTGTCTGCAGGTATTTAATTATTATAGTAAAAAAATAATTATGACAGCCCCTTTAAGAAATTCGTTTCTTATCGTTGAGCACTTTCAGTTGAATTAAAAGTCGGTCAATTTAGCTCCTACGCGTAGATCATCGTATAACGATTTGATCACTGTCTGTCTGACATAAATGAACATTTAAATTAAAATGTTTAAAATTCAACGCTATTTTACACGGTTAATGGTAGCCGAATGGATACGGCCTCCGCTAATCGAGCCAGAGATGTCTCGTGTCGCGGGGTTCGAATCGTTCGACCGTAGTAATCGTGACACCCTGCACTGAAGAATTCCGAAAGGATGAAACACTAGTGTCTGTAGGTATTTAATTATGATAGTAATTATATATATATATATTATTTTTTTAATCTAATTATCCACTGCCACGTGTTTCGCCGTCTACGACTCATCAGAGTGGCTGAATCTACTGAGATTCGAAATCGGAAACCCACGGTAATGAGGCTGACCTCCTTAACCGCTGGTCCGTATCGCCGGCTGTTTCGACATATCGTGATTTACTTATATAAGTGCATAGAGATATAAGTAACCCACTTCACTTGTTTCTTTTATGAAAATTACGCTTGTAATCTGTCTGCATTCCGATCATTGATATGAACCTTGAGTAACTTTCACAATTCGAATTCCCTCTCTTTTAATCATTAAACGTATAACTGCATTACTTGTGTACTGCAGATGAGACACATCCAACCATGTCCCTGAGAAGTATTCTTTCTAAAAAAATTTGTTCAAAATTTTTCAGTTATTTTTTTTTTATTAATAACAAATTAAAAATAGGTCAGTCATTTCTGAATCACCCTGTATATATCAATTAAGGGCAAATGAGAAAGTGAACTTGAAATCAATATTTTTCTTAAGTACCAAATAAAAATTGAGCTTCAAAACTTAAAAAAATAAAATATTTAAGAAGATGTGAATAGCTTAACTCAGTGAACCTACATTTCTATTCTAGATCAAAACGATGAAGTTGAAAAATTACTTACTGCTTAATTGTTCGAAAATAAAAAAAGATAAATTATAAAAGAGGACAAAAGAATCTACTACTCAAGATATATAATATAAATCTCATTTGTCTGTTTAAATGTATGCATGTATGTATGTATGTCTGCCTTAATCTTTCGAAAGACTAGACGTATTTTCACGAGAACGATATCGTTTTCAAGCTCGACCATTCGGACGATGAATATAAAATATTGGCTAAGACAATTAATTTCTTAACTCTCAACTAAGCACTTGTCTACAGAGGGGTCGCTTTTTTCGCCGATATTTTCGAGTTATCTCCTTTTCGATTGACTAGTCTTAATTTAAACATACGTCACTTCCGGTTTGGTGATGGACGCATCAGCAAAGATGTCAGGGTTTTTTTTTTCACTTTCTGTTTCTTCTTAGCGGTATGGGTTCGAGCCTTCCTGCCTACTACCAATTTTTTTTTTTTTTTTGCTCAATACACACCTCCCAACACCGGGCAATGTCGGACACTCAAGCTAATATCAAATAGAGTTAAAGATGAACACATTTAAAACGTGTTATGTATTTATATAATCGACCGGGGAACTATTTCACTTATACACTCAGACATTGGAGTCTCATACATGTCAATAACATGCACCCATATACAAACCTCCATTACACACATGCGTTTTAATACGACCCCCCCCCCTCCTATCCTTTCACGTTATACAGAAATTAGGTCACTGGAACACATTAGTCTTTACACCATACAGGTACACAGAACTACAATACAGAAGTTGAAAATTTTCGTCGATTAGGCATATTTGAAAATACAATTATATACATATCGCCGTATATTGATTACACAAATTACAAATAACAATAGCAAACATATCTACAACAAAATTCCTGATGAACCGACCATTTAAGTAAGACACTTTATCAAGTCTCCAACACTAACGATTACTACGATACTATCCCATTTATTACTGTACACGCAATAACCTTATCCCCGAGTGGCTTCCGGTTCTTGATAAGAGGTGACTTCTACGTAAAAAAAAACCCCTATACAATGCATTAGCAATTAGGCTTTATATTATATCAAATCAATCAGAAAAGTACATTAATAATTCCAACCAGATTTCCATTAGAAACTGACTGAATTTATATATACGTCTACATAATTTATATATAACTAATAATTTAATGTATACACATAGAATATTATAATAATATATAATCATAATATAAAGTATTATGTTCAAGTTTACAGTATTTATCAAAATACTTCACAATATGTGTGTAGAGCTAGGTCCTAAAATATGAACTCATATTTATTGTAATTAAGTAACACCGAGGTATGTGCGTTTCATTCCCGACGGAAATCGTCAGGATAAATGCATATATATTTACACACACACACATATATATATATATATATATATATATATATATATATTTATAAAATGGTAAGCGTTTTTAAATTTATATGTAGTGATTTTTAAGGGACCTCGGTTTAAATGCATGTTTTAATATACATTTTTAATGCATTAGTTTTACATCGTTTTTAAATACAAGCTTTGGGGCTTTGTGTATTGATATTCATAATAAACACTTTTTTTCCTATTTACTTGAAAAGAAAATACAACTTTGTTATATGTCAGTCGTGGAATTGCATAAATCTGAAAAAAAAAAGATCTAGCTAATTTGCATATTTTAAACACTTATTTTAATTTAATTCCTATTAGTTTTCTCAGTTGTCTTATGGTATGATCATCTGTAGTTAAATATTACGTGTAATTATATTCATGCAAATATGCTACATGAGTTATACTTGCGCAATATTTGCGTAAGAAAGTTATAGTAAACACAAACCTCTTTCTGTGTATGTTAATGTATGCATAAATGTGTGTGTGTGTGTGTGTTTAAGAATTTATCATTTATCATATATATATATATATATATATATATATATATATATTTATTTATTTAAGAATTTATCCTACCAAACTACTTCGTCAGATTTTGGATTACTGACAGGAAACTTTATATGTAGGTTAATCGGACACATGCAAAACTTTATATTTAGGTGTTCGCGGGGGAAATTGGTGCAAAATTGCGCAAATTTATAAAAATGAAATTTGCCAAGTGAAGGGCGAACGACGACATTAAGAATATGCATGCGTAACATAATAGCTATCGGTTCATGTATTCATTTTTTAGCCTTTCAACACGCATGCCATCATAGCTCAGACATTTACGTCAAAGGAAAAATAAGTTGTAAGCTAAACGTTTTGGTTTTGAATATCGGTGGTGGCGCACGAGCCATTTTTTTTTTAACTTTTAAATCACTACTTTATATTGTTCCCTAATATAATATAATAATAAATACGAAGTTTGCATTAATCAAGATATCATTTTTAGATTTTATGACAAGGAAATTCTGGGAGGTCTTCTAATATATACATATATATATATATATATATATATATATATATATATATATATATATATATATATATATATATATTAGAACACCTCCCGGAATTTCCTTGTCGAATAATAACTTTAATTGTACATTTTAATTCACAGTTTAAAATATATATATATATATATATATATATATATATATATATATATGTATATATATATTTATGATTACTTCATTTAATCACATAAATTAACATACAAAGTATAAATTTATGCGTAAAATTTAAGTCTTTATTTATTACGTAGGTAGAGCTATATAGTAAGTTATAAGATATATGAATATAAGATATAAATGAATCCTAGCGTGAATGGAACGCGGAATATTCTGTGTAGCTTAATTGCCATATATATTTTATAACTTACTATATATATATATATATATATATATATAATAGTGTTGGGGCCGTTAATCGGAATCGGGAAGCGGAAAAATCGACAAGTTTTGTGTATTAGAATCGTGAAAAGTTGCCTACTTTACGATCTCAAAACAATTCTTTCGTTTGTCTTTTTTAATTAGACTTTGTAATAAGTAACATCTCCCATTGCTGGAAATAATGATAAAATAATAAAAAATTTCTTGATTTTTAAATACTAGTAAAGCTAAAACGTATAGATCATCCTCCACAAGTGTATTTTGACGTTTAAAATAATATCTGCATATTCAACTTGTGTTCTTAAGAAAATCGGGAGAAATTACAACTCTATAGTATTTAGTGATTTATAAAGAATCTGAATCGGTAATTGTATTGGAATCGCGAATTTAATACGGAATGTTAACCGTATAGAAATCGGAAAACCATAGGAATCGTCTAATCAATAGTAATATATATATATATATATATATATATATATATATATATATATATATATGTATATATATATAGGTATATGTATATATATACATATATATATGAGTGTAGATATATACATATATATAGAGAGGTATATATATATATATATACATATATGTATGTATATATATATATATATATTTAAGTGTGTGTGTATATATATGTATATGTATGTATATATATATACATACATATATATATATATATATATATATATATATATACTTATATATATTGCATTTTTTTAAGTCAAATCGCTCCACGCAAGTTATAAAGGCCTAATAAGAATTGTACTTAAAACTTAAATATTCAGTAATACGTGTTGAATGCATAGATCCCGACGAAGGAAACAGCAATGATTTCCCGATTTGCCTGACACATAGTCCGTGCAATGTAGAATAATGGACGCGAGATTTGCAAGGCGGCTGAAAGCAATTCTCTAATGATGGCCTGTGTTTCTTTTGCATGTTTTTTTTAAATAACAAAAATAAATAAATACATAAAATACGTCTTTCGTCTATACGATTCCAATTGTGTAAAAAAGAGCCATTTTCCGGATTGATTCCAAAACGTTCATTAATAGATGTCTGATCTGCCAACCGGAGTCGTAAGAGACGACGGATGGCTGTTCGTTTATCAACTTCTCTTTCAGTATCTCGCGTTCGTTTATAACAATCTTGACAAAGCCGTCCCTACTGATAAAAATGCGGCATAGATGTATAAGAATACACGATACAAAACAAAATGGAGGATAACGTCCATTTGTCTGTCACTGACTCTAAGCACAAACAACCGATTTAAACCCGCCATTGTACACAAATTCTATTCTCCCATCGTTCGCCCCCTATTTTCCCGCTATTTTTTCCACTTTGTTCCACCTATTCTTGTCTCTCTCTATTGTTTTTAGCTAGTTTATTTATACTTAATTGATTTATAGATGTTTTGTTACTAAAAGGGCGTCGACTTTCTATTTAAAGTGTTACGAAAAAAATATGTAATCCGAAAACACTTTAAGTATGAATCAGATAATCACAATGTTAGCATTGGTTTCCCCGATATTTTCTAGTAACAAATATTTCTAGAAAGACATCACGTGCTTATAGTAAAGAATATTCTTGGAAGTTTTAAGAGGTTCTTTCTTCTAGATATTAATTCATCTTTGAGCTGTAGATACTTTACTAAGTTATCCTACCGGTGTATGCTAAGAAGACTGGCCAGGCTTAATTATTTTATAGATGTTTTTTGACAAAATGGCGCCGTGTTTTTATATAAGAAAAAGGATCGGGTACATGTTGTTCTTGTTTAGTTCATCTATTTCGTGTGAATCTAATGGTCCTCATGTTGGCATTCGTTTCTCCGATATCTTTCTAATAAGAATTATTTTCAAAAAGATCGGATGCTAACAAGATATCATGCGTGAATGTGTTTCTGTGGGACATACTGGATTAGAAATTTGTACATTAAGGTTGGCAATGCAAGTCGTTGACTTCACTAACATCATTCTCCCCTTCCTCTACATATAAACAGATCTGATAGATCGGCTGAAGAGAGCTTGATACAGGTCCTAAAACTGTTTCCTATTATCAGGTTTTAAACCGAGGGTACCGATGAGTTATCTCATAAAAATCAGAAGAGTAGTTGCAATTCTGTTTTAAGCAAGAACACACACACACACACACACACACACACACACCCACACACACGCGCACACACACGCGCACACACACATATATATATACATATATTATATATGTACATATATTATATATACATATATATGTATATATATAATGATATATATACATATATGTAATTATATATATACATATATATATATATATATATATAAAGTGAACGTGTCTGTGTCTGTGTATGTCTGTGTCTGTGTCTCTGTGTCTCTGCGTGTGTCTGTGTACGTTCCCCTACCCAATAACTCTGTCAATTTTAAGTCTACAGACTTAAAATTTGATATGCAGGGTACTTAGATTTGGGAAAATCTTCATCAGTTTTTGGCAAGAAATTGGTCTGTTAAGGGGTCAAAGTTCAACGATTTGACCTTTGAGAACTCTACCAAACTCCTCCGACAATTTTGGGTCTACATACTTGAAATTTTAGTTATAGGTTTTTTGGAAATTGATCTAACTTAATAGCTTGATTTGCACCTAAAATGATAAATGTTAAGGAATCATAATATAGGTCACAATTAAAAAATATTGACGACTTTTTTTTTTGCTCAACATACACCTCTAAACACCAGGGCAATGCCAGGCATATATATATATATATATATATATATATATATATATATATATATATATATATATATATATATATATATGTGTGTGTGTGTGTGTGTGTGTGTGAGTAGGCTCCTTCAGTCTTGGACAGACTATGAATATCAACGAAGGGTTGTTTGCGCGTGCAATTTTTTGTGACAGGAGTTGTGCAATGTCCAACCACACCTCTCTTTAACCCTAACCTTAACCCAACCACACCTCTCTTTAGACGACATTGTCAAATACCAGAGGCAAGTGAAGTACAGGACAACTGGAAACAAATGCTGAGATAAACGGAAAGCACATACGGCGACTGGAATTCCGAAATAGTCACCCATTTTGTACGAACCAGGCTCAACGTTGCTTAACTTCAGTGATCTGACGAGAATCGGTGTGTCAACGCGATTATTCCGTATTTAACTCAGAAGGCACTTTTCTCCTTCGTCTAACTTACAATACAAGGAACAGGAAACGATCATCAATGACATGTCTTAATGGGTGAAAAAGGCGACCCAAAAAGAACAAATCGGTTTCACGCTCAGAGACAAATGATTTCACTCCTCATCGTAGTGAGTTGTCCACACATAAATACAGACGTTTGTGCGATTCATACTTTAGAAAAGATTCTTGAACATAAATATATAAATATATATTGATATATATATATATATATATATATATGTATATATATATATAATTATAAAACTCAAATGACCTTGTAACGAGAGATGTATCCGACTTTCCGGTGCATGACATCCGGTTGAAAATGTGCGCATAAACATTATCCCATAACAACGTAAACAAATAAACACAAATCGCTGTTTTTTGCAGATCTTGACCTACGCACTAAAATATTAACGTTATTATTTCGAAATTGTTATTCAACATTCGAAGAGTGACGTTTTTTTTTCAACTATTCTTTATTACAACTATACTGTCGCTATTTTCTTACAACTAAACCACTTTTACCAGTTTACACCCATAAGAACAATTGTAGTAAAGCAAGAATATTACTACTACAACTACTCTCATTCCGTCCCTTTTCCGTCATTCCTTCCTTCTTTTATATTTTTTGTTTACATTTCTAGGTAGAACATAGTTTGAGGACTGTAAATTTGTTGACAGATTTACTAATCTATTGAATATTAGTTTATTTTATTTTATTTATTTAGGTTGTATTTTTTTGCTTCAGGTTTTATTAATTTTTTTTTTTAGATTTTATGTTTCTATAACTTGGTTGAAGGATTCCAATATGGATTTGTCATTCTTATATTTCTCATCGGTAGGTTTATGTGCGTTTTTGCTGCTAAATGAATTTCTTCGGCGTTCGATTCGTATGAAAATCGTGTTTAATTTTCGATTTTGAGCAATTATTCGGAAAAATAGGTAACTTTACACGAATAGGGGGGATTTTTTTTTCACGTTTGAGTGATCCATCCGTGATTTTTCATTTTAATATACTTTCATAGAAATGTTTCTCTCATGGCAAAAAAAACAAAAAAAAAACTATTTTCTTTACGTCACAAGTGTCACGCTCATACAGGAATTCCATAGCTAATATAACATACTGACCCAAAGATCACGGTAAGCCTAGTATATATATATATATATATATATATATATATATATATATATATATATATATATATATATATATATATATATATATACGTTTAGAATGAATTTGTTGACACATTTACTAATCTGTTTGAATATTAGTTTTATTTTATTTTATTTATTTAGGTTTTATTTTTTTTTGCTTCAGGTTTTATTAATTTTTTTTTTTTTTTTTAGATTTTATGTCCCTATAAAAAATTCCATTCAAAATTCCGTCCAAATTCCTGATCTTGACAGACACATTCCCAAGTTTGATGAGATACACTTGAGGAAGGTCGCAGATTACATCGACCGTAACGTCCTGAATATGATGCTCAAGATTAGAACAGGGCTTTATTTGTATTATTTGGATTATTCAGCCACTGTTTTGAACGGAATTTTTATTCACATCATGGGGTTAGCATGACCTCGTTCTGTCAGCCCTGACCGGATAGAGGTCCTAAGTAATTAGCAATTGTCTTTTTCGGTCGCCAACACAAAGAATTAAACCTTCAACCCTCAGGAGAATATCACTTTTACAATTTATTTTTCCAAGTACTCTAACCATTACGAACGTTCTGTAACCGGGAGTATTTTTATCAAAATAGGGATTGTCGGCAATGACCGTGAGGAAGTGGTATGGGTACGTGGAAGAATTCATTCTAAACGTGATATTGTATTGTCAGTTGAAGGTTCAAAGCTGACGGAACGAGAGCATACTCCCCGCGTGAAGTAAATTAAGGGGTCGGTTCGAAATTCCGTCCAAAATCCTATGTTCGACAGAAACATTCCCAAGTTCAACAGGATACACCTGAAGAAGGTCGGAGGTTACATAGAAGGAAACGTTGTGAAAATTACACTCAAGTCGAGAACAGTAGTCTGAAGAATTCAAATAATACATTATTTCTAATTTATTTATAGATTTCAAACCTTATATGTTTAATATGTAACTGGAAATCTCGTGAAGTTTATGTTTGAATGGGTTATGTCCTTAGTAAATTATGACTTCTAAGTTCCTTTAGAATTTGATAAATTTTCAGTGCAAATAAAATGATTGTCTGTTTAAATGAATAATAACATTAATACTCACTATTACTATACAAATAGATTGTTGTATAACTAATTAACTAGATTGTACAATTTTAATCCATTTTTTGTTTTGTTTAAAAGTAAACAGATTCTAAAATGTAAATCTATTATTATTTTTGGCTTAGTGGTCCCCCGACAAATATAGCGCGGCCTGTAAATTCACCCTTGTCCGTTCGTCCGTTCATCTGTCTGCACACCTCAATAACTAGCATAGTCAAAAAAGGTAATTCACGTCAAAAATCACCATTCGCCGATGGTCAAGGTATTATTACCACATCTGTGATGATGCAGCGACTACTAGTCTCTCACACTTAGATAGGGTCCAAAAAAATGTCTTCAACAAAATAGTTTCCGCACTATCAACCAAGCACCAGCATCTGTCCCACCACCGTCATATGTTTATCTCTATGCTGGTTTTATTAGTATTTTAATGAAATTTTCTCTGATTAACTCGTCGCACTTGTACCCTCTCGACGTAAATACTCCAAACTAACCCAACAAACTGCAAAATCCTACCCCTGCAACTGCAAAAACTACCAGTTCGTATTACCTTTACATTTCTTGTTTTCCCGACTGTAGTAATATATTAAAATATAAATATGTGAGCAGATCCCTCGCTGCTCAACCCCCCACAATCTCCTGTTAGGCATGATCCCAAATAGAAGCTCCTTACCCCTTAGTAGCAAAGTGTCTGTCTGTCTGCCTCACTGTACCTGTTCCAGCATACACCCAATATGGGTTGAGCCTGCCCCAATTGTGTTAACCACATGTTGCGTCAAAGCCATCCACCCCAGGCGGTCGGCAGCAGAGTCGACGATATGATGCAGTATTCACGGTTCCAGCGACGGATACCAAAAAAACTCGAGGACCAGACATGATCTCCACATCTGCTTTTACTGTCGCGAGCCAAGCTTTAAGTTGGCCACTTTTGCGCTTCTTCCAACCAGTAGGTGCAATGAGCGCCACCAATTGAGAGACGAACTCATCTCTCGGCCGGTGCAGCACATGACCAAACCACTGGAGTCTCCTTTTCAACAGAGTTCCCACCAGGCCAAGGATGTTACATCTAGCGCATATGGTCGAAGACTTCAAGTTTATGAATTCATATATCTGCGCAGTGGCTAGGTCTAATATCCATAGATAAGAATTGTTCTGACCATGGCCTGGTAGATACGCAGCTTCATGGTATGTCTTATCTCCTTGCAAGACCAGACGTACCGCGAAGCTGAGGATCTACGAGGCAATCGTCAGAACAAATCTGAATGGCAATATGTCTTGTTGGAATGAATAATAGTTTTAAAAAATAACGGAGAAAAGCTTTAATAAACAGAAAACACGTTAAACACGGTGCAAAAATCGAAATTTAAGTAAAGCATCTGCTTCAGTGCCGCGTTATAAAACAAGGTATCCTGCCGTCGATATAAACAAATTCGTCTGAAGTTGAATGTAAACAATTATGTAATCAACTATGCAAAAGCGTCGTAAATCGATATCATCGTAACCCAAGAACCGTCTGTATTTATATTATATTAGCAGTTCAGCCCGGCTTTGCTCAGGCCCTATGTACCGTGCATAAATTTACGTACATATGTATCTATATATTAAAAGGTTGGACTTATGTCCAGGCAACCTACATCTAAAATTTAAAGTGTTTAGACCTAAAATTGGCGGACGTTGGTAGATTCTGTAAAGGTAAACTCTTTCAACGTTTAAAACCCACACTGCATGTCTAAATACTCTTTATATAAAATTAAAAATGTTTAGACCAAAAATCTGCTGAATAGTTTGCTAGAAACCGTAAAGGAAAAATTCTTTTAACTTTGACCCCTTGGCAGCCAAAGGTGCAGCCAAAATCGGATTAAAATCTTGTCCTATGTCTGAATACACATTATCTACAATTTCAAATGTGTAGAACAAAAATTGGTTGATTAATTTTGTAGAAACCGCAGAAGTAAATTTTTTTTTTAAATTTGACTCCAATTTTAACCCCTAAGCATCCAATAAGCAAGCTTGATCCATGTCCAAGAAACCTACATCTAAAATTTCAAGTGTTCAGAACCAAAATTGCCGGAGGAATTTGGTAGAGTTCTCAAAGGTCAAATCGTTGAACTTGGCCCCTTGACAACCAAATTTCTGGCCGAAAACAATTTACAAATATTTTCCCAAATCTCAATACGCTCTACGTCAAATCTCAAGTCTGTAGACTGAAAATTAACAGAGTAGTTTGGTAGGGAAATGTAAAAACAGACACACACACACAGGCATACAATGTCACTTTTATAAATATGTAGATTTTCTTAGTTTGTCTGCTCTCTACTCTGAAACTACAGGACGGATCTGACTGAAACTCATGTGGATATTTGTTAAGATAACATGCCACGAACTAAATATTATGGTATCCGTTCGATGCACAGTCAGGAATGAATAAAGGTTAATAAGGATTAGTCGCCAAAATGCTAACATTATTTCAATTTTTTCAGAAAGTACCGGGCCGATCTGGTTGAATTTTAACAGACATTTGTCAAGATAAAGTGCAGCGAACTAAGCATTTTGATATCCGTTTGATGATAAAGTTAGAGATAAATAGAAATAAACTGTGATTAGTATTTATATTTTTCTTACAAATCTACTTATACCGTTCTTGCTGAAATTCTGTAAGAACGTTTTGTTAAAGGTGCAACGAATTAAGTGTTACGGTATCTGTTCGATACACAGGGATTATGGTAAATAATTTAAAAATGTAGTCATCATAATAACGCAATCACTAAGATATGTGCTATTTCATAAAGCAATGCGTCTAAGTCAACGTGCTCTTACTTTTACCTGTTTTTAACGAGCTAAAAATTTAGAGAGTATTCTTAAGTAATAAATACTGTGACGAAATTCAATCATACAACACCTTCCAGAAAATGCCGAGAACTTAATCTGTTTTTGCTCTCGTAATATGGCCAGTTTTTTTCAAACAAATTCGTTGTTACCTCCCCTTCCGTACATAAATAAATGTAACCAAGGCGCCCACAGATTAGGAGGTAGAGTTTAATGTCTGATAGAACGAAAAGTGATCGCAGTTTAACATTTTATTTCAAAGATAAGAATTACCGTAAACAAATGAAAGACAAAAGAAAACAAACAAACAAAAACAAAAAAAACATGGCCGAATCAAAAGTCATATCAGTAGAAAGTTTATTTAAACGGCGAATTCGTTAAATATATACAACTGATATTAAAGTAATTGCTGCCAACGAAGGTCTGGAACTCTCGCAGCGCAGATTAGCTAACCCAGTGTATTTATCGGATGATAGCATCGCTAAAAAAATATACAATGTAATTCAGTTGTGAGTTTTGATATTGCAGATGACCTTTTCGTTTCGTAGATGGTTTTGGCTTAAAATTACTGTTGATTTTCCACATCAGAAAGAAAAAAAAATACTTTGATTTTACGAAGTCATATCTAGATGATGCAACAATCTTGTGAAACACGATGCATGTCCTCTATGGAGAATTCAATACTATCATCCTTATTCCATTTACTTCCTCCTCCTCCTCCTCTTTCCCCCTCTCCCTCCCCATATATATATATATATATATATACAACAATTATATATATATGTATATTAAATTCCACAGCCAAACAACGTCGCAGCTCACAAGAGCCATGACAGTCAACGAACCGGAAGTCCAAGACTCGAGTTTCGCCCTCATTTGGGCTCATCAGTAAGACACATCCGAACTCAGGATTCGAAACCCGAGCCTTTTGCATGCGAGGCAAGCACTCTACCAACTGAGCAAACGCCCCGCACACAAGAATTTCTATTAACCAACACAGATCAAGTAAACCGCGCCGAAATCCGACTGTGGAATGAACCCACTTCGTCTCGACAAGGGACGCGGCCGTCCAACCAGTCAATAACCCTTGCCGATGTCTCACAAGTAGGATTTTAATTTGAAGGGACGACGCCGTCCAGCAATGCTAACCCAACGAGCAACTTATAACAGGATTTTCAGAATGTGAGAGATTGTATAATGAATTCCACAGCCAAACAACGTCGCAGCTCACAACAGCCATGACAGTCAACGATCCGGAAGTCCAAGACTATATATACAACAATTATATATATATACACAACAATTATATATATATATATATATATATATATAGATAGATATATACATATATATATATATAATATAAAGCTGAATGTCTGTGTGTGTATGTGTGTGTGGGTGTGTGTGGGTGTCTCGTCACGAATAGGCTCCTATATGGTTCACTATTTTAAAAAAATGATTACATACAATGATAGAAGATGTATCGAGACACAGGAATAGGCATGTTTTATCTGGCAGAACGGTGGTTCATTAAAAGTGTGGAGTCTGCGTTCACGGTTGGTCCACAAAGTATGGAAATAAAAAAAATTCATAATTAAAAAAAAAAAAACGTTTACAAGTGTTTTTGATATAGATGTACATAAGAATACTTTGATAAGTATGTTTTAACTTTAATAGGGATGTTATAATAAAATTGTGGTGTCTGCGTTCGCGCCTGGCCTCCTTAAAATGGAAATAGGCACAAACTTTTATAAAGACTTTTCATATATATCTGCGTAAGTATACTTTGATAATTGTGTTTCAGTTTGAAGAAATATGGTATGATAAAATTATGGGGTGTTTGTTCGTGCCAGAGTCCATTTTCTGTAGGCTGTTTTTGAACCCAGTCAACGACGGGTACTTTTGCTAGTGTATATATATATCTATATATATATATATATATATATATATATATAATTGTTGTATAGATTAGTTAAATATATATACCCAATAAAACATTCGTGTTTATTAAAGAGAGCTCAGTGGAGGACAGAGCAGGTATATTGTCTGTTTATGAAACACACATTATTGGTTACATATGTGCATACATGTTTCAGTGGACTCGCTATTTATAGAGACACACCTGGCCAGATCAGAGAAAGACCCTTAAAGTTCAATTCGTTTTGTTGTATTGTGGTTGTATGAAAACGGGTATAAAGGGATTTTGAAGCAGCAAAAATAATTATATATAGCGTACGGGTAGCACGGAAGAGAAACTAGATGTTACCTGATAGGATAAGCATAGACTAAGATATCATATTGGGTCAATATGCGCGTATATGTTGGATCAAGGCTGCTTGTGTCATTACATTATATACTTAAGAATGGGAGTTTATGATGGGGAGCACATATATTAGGAGAGGACAAATTACGTACCTGCGTTTAAAAAACAAACACGAAGACCAGGTTTCAATGACAAACTAAAATACATTTATTATTCACGGTTGGAATACATTTTTCAGAACCACAAATGCCATGTTACTAAGTTAGAAAGATTTCACTTGACGCCGCTTCCAGTGTCTCGAAGCAATGCTCTCTCCACGAACCACCGATCTCACTTCCACAAAAACATAACTCTATATTGTTACAGGAAAAAGGACTGCCCTCTTTTTCTGCAAGCAAGAAGAACTTTAGATAAATGGAAAATAATATTAGGATAGACCGAGATTCAGATAGATTCAGAAAATGGAATGTTAGAATTTCACATTGTTACATTTCATATAAAATAGTTTGGATATATTTTAAAAAGAATTTAATTCTTCATTGTTTTATGGAAATTGAATTAAAAGCTCAGCTGAAAAATAATGAACAGGACAATTTAAAAATGTGTTGAAAAATAGGTGGGAATTTTTTGTTGCAGACGTCCGTTTAGAGAAAGTGTCAACCACGTGAGTTTCCCACGTGAGTGGGTCACGTTTTGAAACCACACATGTGACGTCATAGAAAAATGAATTCTCAATATAGGAGCTAGTTTGAGTCGAAGATCGGAGGCAGTCGAGTCAGGATCGGAGAGTCAGCAGAATTGATCGGACAGAGCTGACATGCTCAGAGGAGGGTCCATTTAGAAGCGAAAGGAGGACATTTAACCATGTAGAATGACTTTAAATTCCTTGACATCATCATCATTCGAACGGTCGATCTGATAATATAGAAGTCATCATGTTTTTTTAAAACTGTGTCGTGTCGTCATTCAACAACAAAAAGTAATGTGTCAAACATCCTTAATATGAAATTTATCTCCCTCATCGTATTATGAACCTTTCGTAACTCTTAAAATTAAGAAATGTATCTCTCTTTCCCTCTCCTGTGTTATAAGAACTGATCACCCTCTATTTGTTATAAGAATCTACAGAACTGTCATACGTACAAATGTCTTCTTCCTCTCATAAATATGAATGCCCCTATCTTATCTCTTAAATATAACCCAGCTATACAACAATATTACATTAACTTAATTCCTATGACATCACTCCTCAAGCTCGCAAAATTGTGAATATATCTCACGTTGTCGCCAATTGGTCCATAGATTTTTGAATTCCTTACAGAAATGTTTTGTTAACCTCAATTCTAACTACATACAAGAGAGAGAGAGAGAGAGAGAGGAGAGATTGGGGAAGAGAATAAGAGATAGAGGGGGGTCTGTATTTTCTTTTCAGCAAAAGTATATCAGTACTAGTAATAAATACCTAGAAATAATGCCTAGCTAACACGCATTTTTCGGTAAAAAATACAGAACCTGGTCGAAAAGACACTGGTATTTGCAATAATTCCGGAAATTTTTCTGTATTACACTGTTGGGTATTACACGATTTTCCTTTAAAGAAGAAAAAATGAAAATAAAATGTCCATGGACATCTGATAGGTCGCGTGTCCATTTTAGAATAATAAATGATGGAAATGTAGAACGGTACCGAATGCCGCGAATCTTCATCTTCATTTCCATCTTTTCTGTCTTTTTCTCCTATCATTTGCATCTGTTTCTCCGCGGTTCAAGCGGGAAATAATATCAAATAAATAAAAGTGTTGACATGTGTTGACCCTTATTGCCGATCCAATTGATCAAGGCAGATAACTACTGCGACAAAATGGAAACAATCGGATTATGGGTGACATTTTTCTTCGTTTTTTTTTCTTCATTGGATGCATATATATATATATATATATATATATATATATATATATATATATGTGTGTGTGTGTGTGCGTGTGTGTGTGTATGTATATATATACACATATATGTATATATGTATATATATATATATATATATATATGTGTGTACGTGTGTGGAGCTGCGTATGCATGTATATGTCTGTGAATATATATATATATATATATATATATATATATATATATATATATATATATGTAATATATGTATGTATTAATATGTGTATGCACGTATATGTCTGTGGATATATATATATATATATGTATAAATATAGATATGCATAAACACATATATACATATGTGTGTGTGTGCTCGCGTGTGTGTGTGTGGCTTAGTTTCCTGATCTTGACCAAGTGAAAACGGATTTATCTAACGAGTATGATTGGACACCTCATTTTAAGGGAGTTTAGTTCTGGTATTGTTTTTGTGTGGATGATTTATAGTGAAAAACCATCTATCAAATTCTCCTGGCAGCGTAGCGGCGCCAGTGAAATCGAAAGTTTCGATGCGTTTATTCATTTCTCTGTTGTCCCCAATTCACTCTTGTTTAACCATTCCTATCCTTCGTCTTGACGTCGCAAGCGTCCAAACAATTACACGTTGTATCTTAGAAGGCAGTCAGCTACAAAGATCTAAAGCGAAAAAATATCAATCAATCGACACTCGTTTACCAGACTTGTCTCCCTTTGTTGTAATTCTCTTGAGTAGTGAATTATCTATAGAAGTGAACGTGTCGGTATGTGTGTGTCTGTGTGTGCATGTGTACATTCTCCTACGCAATAACTCTGTCAATTTTTAGTCTACAGACTCGAAATTTGATATACATGGTGCTGAGATTTAGGAAAATCGATGTGATTGGTTTCTGGCTAGAAATGTGGCGATTAAGGGGTCAAAGTTCAACGATTTCACATTTGAGAACTCTACCAAAGTCCTACAACAATTTTGGGTCTACATACTTGAAATTTACGATATAACTTCGTTGGACACGGATCTAACTTGATAACTTGAGTGGAGGCAAAAACAATGAATTCTAAATGGTCATAATAGGGATCAAGTTTTAAAAAAATTGACCGCTTTTTTATTTTGCTCAGCAGTCACCTCCAAATACCGGGCACCCATTGCTAGTATCAAATACAAAAATGTACTATTAAAGATGTTACTACGCTGCGTGTTTCTGTTGTTATATATATGGTTATATATATATACTTTCATCAAAAAGTTTTTTTTTAAATATACTTTCAGATTACAGATAGTAAACTTAAAGCAATTCTGAATTTTTGAGTTGAGATCTGAATATTTATATTGCTTTTGTTATTCTAATCTTGCGTTTTGCTGGCACAACGTTTCACTCGTTGTAACCTACGATGTTCCTCATTTTATTTTTCTCTACTTAGGAAAAGAGAGGTGAAAACATAACGCAAGGGAGACAACTTCAAGGAAAGAAGTTTTTTTGCAACGTATTGTGTTAAAAAAATAAACGAAAATAAACGTGGCATGTCTGTCCTCTATTTTGTCAACATTTTTTCACTAATATTGACAATTAGCAATGATATTCCTTGAAATCAGAGGTAAATCTTAAAAAATATCTTAGTGACCCCTGAAGATTAAATTTTTTAGGATTTAGGAACACACCTTCAAACGCACGGTCCGAATTCTTGCACTGCATAGCTACCCACTCTTTTCCTCAGTAGAGACAAGGAAACATGTGTTTAATACCCGAGGAAGGCCATAGATTACAAGGACCGAAAAGTTGTGCCAATGACACCAAATATAAGAATAATTGTCCCAATAACCAAAACAATACAAAGACTGAACCCTATATAAATACTAGTATCAATATCAATATAGCAATGCACATAAGATGGAAAAGCTCAATATACGATAAAGCAATAGTATGAGAAAATATAAAATTTAGTTTTTAGTTTATAAAATATTTCCTCTGAAATTCCATGAAAAAATAAAAAATGTATCCCTTGTCAAAAATAAAATCTGTTGTAAAATTTGAATTTACGGGATATAATTCTAAATTTATATATATGATCTATATATATATATATATATATATATATATATATATATATATATATATATATGTGTGTGTGTGTGTATGTATGTTTGTGTGTGTGTGCCTGTGTGTATATTTTGTATTTTTGGAGAGGGCTCCCGTAAGCCGTGGTGAAGTTAACCTTTCTAGGAGAAGCAAATCTCTGATTAAAAAAAAACATAAATCGGGAGACCAGTACCCGCATTAAGCTGGTCTGTAGTTTAACTTGTTGCTGGCTGTCTTGCTCTCCCTTGTTGCTGGATCTCAACATTTTGAACCAAGAGAGAGACTTAGCTGTCGTACAAAGTTAAAATAATAATCTAATACCATCTTTGTATAGATACTCCCTCAGACATTTGTCTATTAAAATGGTCCTGTGGCGATGAAAGTCATTTTTGGGCTCATGGACTTTTAAGTGTCTGAGGGAGTGGCATTTGTCTGATAAGACGTTGGAATCATCAGTCATTGCAATCATCATGTATGTATGTATGTATGCGAATATATTAGTAGTGGGAAGATTAATCAGAATCGGGAATCGGTAAATCAGAACTTTTTTGGTTATAGAAATCGATATGAGAATTGAAAAAAAATGCGACTTTTTCCGATACTGAAAACGATTCTTTTATTGTCTTTTCCATTTAATTTTTTTTTTTATAAATGGCAGCTTTCATTGCGGAGTATAATGATAAAGTAATAGATATTTATTCATTTAAAACTACTAGAAAAATATTAATCTATAGATAAAGTGTTTTATTGTAATCAGTAAAAAAAGTAAGATTCATAAAGAATCGGAATCGTTACTAGTATCAGAACCAGTAAAAACACTGGAATCGTAATATAACTAATATATATATATATATATATATATATATATATATATATATATATATATATATATATATATATATATAGTTAAAAAATGTATATGGCGATTAAGCTACACTGAGTATTCCGCGTCTCATCCACTCTAGGATTCTTCAGGCTTATGCGCATAAGCTTGAAGGGTCCTAGAGTGGATGGAACGCGGAATATTCAGTGTAGCTTAATCGGCATATACATTTTATAGATTACTAACTAGCTCTACCTAGTTATTGAGAACTTTTGAATAAATACTTAAACTTTACGCATAAATCTATGCATTTGTATATTAATTTTATGTGAGTAAACTAAGTAGTCCTTTATATATATATAAATATATATATATATATATAGAGAGAGAGAGAGAGAGAGAGACAGAGACAGAGACAGAGAAAGAGAGAAAGAGAGAGACTTATTAATTTATTCAAAAAGGATAATGGATATTCATCAATTAACGGGTGCCAGGTAAGTGAAACCACTTTATATCATGGCATTTTTAAGCCCAGTGCTTCTCGTCAGAAGAGTAGAGAAGATGATATATAACATAATATGGATGCGATGACAGACGATATTTACAGAGGAAATAAAAGATCGAGCCTTAATTGTGCTTATTATATTGATAGAAGGAGTATAATTTTAATTATATAATGCAGGTAAATAGCACATGTGTCATAGTCGTATAAAAGTCCGTGGAGAATATGCATGCTTAAACATTGGGGGTAGAATATAAGGTAAGTTACTTGAAAGATTGTGCTCAGTAAGTAAATTGTTTTAATGGGTTGCAGCTATGTAGGGGGCATATATGAGTTAGGGGTTTATGCTATGCTATGCTAGTATATATATATATATATATATATATATATATATATATATATATATATATATTACAATATGTAAGACTACAATATAAGATTGAATAATTTCGTCTTGCCCTCGCAGTTCCCATCGGTGCTTGCAATGGACAAACACAAGCCATAACAGGAATAAAAATGTCAAAGGTTACTGTATCTGACCTATAGGTCACATACCATATCCGTTCTGATAAGTAAAACATATATGCAAATGCATGAGGTAAATGTATACAAATGACGATTATACCAAATCCCTGTTTGACGTAGTCGCATATGTAACAGTGGTAAGAAAAAGTGTAGTTTTTAGTATTAGACATAAGCCGTAAACACTGTCCAATCCCTCGCGAATAATAATAGCTAAGATATATCACTTGTAATATTTAATATATGTGTTTTTCTTTATTCTCATTGTTGTAGCATTTGTATTATCCTTTAGTCCCCACACCAACAAAGTGTCATTTATGCAAATATTTAAGGGGATCCTCTTGCTACAAGGGATTACAGATAAATATGTATTAATGTAATGACACATAAAAAATGTTTACAGACAGCGTGAGGTCTCCATATTTTTCTACTCCAAAATTACAATTAATAACAGAAAGTTAAGCATAACCTACCACACTAAATAAACGTTAGATCACCGAGATTAAGCATATAAGCTATATAAAAGCCAAGTACGTCCAAGGATGGAATACTGCTGCCATATCTGGGCAGGAGCTGCTAAAAACAGCCTATGCTGCCTTGACAGAGTACAAAATAGACTTCGTGGCTTAGTGGGGGATGAGCTTTTCTCTACCCTGCAACCTCTATCCCACAGAAGAGACGTTGCGAGCCTATCCTTGTTTTATCGTTATTTCCATGACAGGTGCTCGTCTGAACTCCAATCTCTGATCCCCCTCGCCAATCTTTCACAATAAACACCCATCTAGCTTTATCCACTGTGAAAAATTTCCCCCACTCTATATCTGTGCCTAAATCAAAACGTGGATTCCATGAACAAAGCTTATTTCTTAGAACTGCACGCCTGTGGGACTCTGTTCCGTCTACCTGCTTCCCGCCTGACTACAACTTGGATGTCTTCAAGTCCAACGTTAATAAATTCCTAATGAACCGCCCCCTTAAGTAAACACTTCATCAAATCTCCACACTAATGTAATGTAATTGCAATAACCCTTATCCCAGAGTGGCTTCCGGACCTTGATAAGTGGTGACCACCGTGTAAAAAAAAAAAAATGATTGCACCTGATTTATGATGTGAAATTATACAATATATTTTAAGCCCGTTTTATATCAGACACTACGTATCAATTGTGGGATAGAAAAGAAAAATATACAATAATCGCAGGATTTCTTAAAAAGCTCTTGTATCTGCAACGAGGAGTATTAAGTGTGACCCATAATTTAAACCAAAGATATATATATATATATATATATACATATATATATATATATATATAGAGAGAGAGAAATGCCACCGACACTTTCAACTATTAGATTTTTTTATATAATAAAATAGTTTGCTGTTTATTCCTTATACAGAAAATAAAAATAAAGTGCATCAATGTTCTCTGATTAGCAAGAAGTAAATACACATTTCTGTCTATAACCATGAATTATATACAAAATGAAACGATTTGAGAATAACAGGTGATTATGTAGTTCTCTTTTATTTCTGCATTTTTTTTCAGTCGTCCTGGACGTCTCCAGAATGAAATAAATCAGTTCCGACTCAAGAAAGGGTGTGTGAGATCGAGCATGATTTGTTTCAACATCATGCACGCAGAAACTCGTACCGGGGATATTATTATTGTTTCTATCAAGTAATGAATGCAAAAGTCTTGTCAATTTTACGCAGTAACGCCAAGTCAAAACATCTGATGAATTGTTAAATCCACTTTCTACAAGCGACCCCCCGTTTTTTTAATCAATTTCTATCGCAAAGTTTACTAATTTGCATGCTATTTTTTAACGAAAATGGTTAAATGTTTTAAAACAAAACCGACGCGAAATGTTGCCAAGTCTATCCTGTCTGTCATTCATAAAACTAAAACATATTGGTCTCTATTATTCAAACATTTGTCCTTAAATAACTTCCATACTTCCATACACTACTTAACCATCCTGTTTTAGTCCCTGTTGCTGCGATACCTTAACGAAAAAATCCCACCGCAGTATTTTTTAAATGTGTTATTGTGTCAACCTTTCTGAACAAATTTCACCGACCACATGTTTTCTATACTTTGTGGTCATCATTGAATCGAGAAACCTAAATCTAGAGCAACAAACCGCGTTTTCTGTGACAATAGCGACAGGATATCCAATGTGATACATTCCAAGGAAACTAGAACTCTCAGAGTGCGGAATCTCTCATATAACATAACAAAAGAGTCAGACCATGGCAGATCGAATCCACATGCCTGTTTCACTTCAACGGATTTGATATTATTATGGTAAAATCTAATCAAGCTATCAATTTGTCAGTAGATTAAGTAATTTTTCCCGCGAGGAGGTCATAAATCTGATGAAACAAAATGTTGGGGAGAAAAAGGGATCCTAGAGTCATGAACGATGACGATCGAAATTTAAGCTGTCACCAAGTTCCCTAAAGGTTCTATGTCTATATAATAAATTCAAAAGAGAGACAAAATATCAGTGAAAAGAAATAAAGGTATACGCATTAGAAAAAAAAAGAAAGAGAGAAAGAAAGAAAGAGAGAGAAAGAGTAAAAAGACAAACTAATAGCTAGACAAATAGCTGGTCATGCTAGGACGAGCCACACCGTGTTCGACTCCTCATTTAAAACACTACCCAGACAGGTCGTATGTATATTTCAGAAATGAGATGAGGATTGATAGTTCCTATGATTTCGATTATTCGGACTAGACTTCTCATAAGTGATATTTTAACAACGTTTCGTCCGATGTAACCAACCTTCTTCAGGTTATCTTCCTTAACACGGGAATTATTCTGATTTAACAAGGGAATCTGAACAGACTATCGAACGAAACTCTTTATCCTACCCACGGAAGAAGCTTGCATTCGTTCCATCAGCTATGACGCATTAAAAGGTTAATACTGACTGGGAAACCATCAGAGATCTCAAGAGAGAGTAACCAACCTGATAGGTCCTGAACTGTCATCTAAGCTTCAACCTCTGTCTCATCGACAAAACGTTGCCTCCTTCTGCGGGTTCTACAAGTATTTTAATGGTGGATGCTTTGATGAACTACAAGCCCTTGTACCCCCTCGTCGTAAATACCCCCGACAAACCTGACAAGCAGTAAAATATTATCCCTGCACATTAGAGATCCCTAAGAGTCTCTTCTTCAGAACTTCTAAACTCTGGAACTCACTTCCAGGTGCCTGCTTCCCCATCTGTACTGATATGCAAAAGTTCAAGTGTAACGTGAACATACATCTTGCTGTTCAACTCCCCACACAGTATCCCTGCAACTTATGTCCCCAATAGTAGCCCCTTGCATCAAAGTAACACTGTGCCTTGTTTCGGGTGAAAATCGTAAAAAAAATTGATTCGTCCTTGTATTTTTTAATATTACACGCACTGAGGATTGAACTTTCTAGATTTCGTGTTGTGTAATTTATAACTAAGTTATTTATGCACTCCGCTACGCGTTCTCGCGGACTTATGGGTTTGATGTCTTGCTAGATAAAGAAAGAGAAAATAAAACTCGACCGAAAATCACGTGATTTCCTCAACTTCCGACTGATCACCAATGGCCTTTAATGTGACACTCTTTTTACACTGAAGCACAGACCTCGTTATGTAAGAGAGTGACGTCATAGTTAGCGATGATGTAAGACTGGTTCTGTTTTTTATATTCTCGTTAACGTTCGAATAATAGAAGAAATATGAAATTCATTCATTGTTTGCCGATTTGGTATATTTCGTATATATTTTTTTCAGCAAAATAAACTGCGATCCCCTTCCGTTTCTTTAAAGTAGTAAAAGACTTCAAAATCGTGCTCGATTAATTCGACATCTGACGCTTCAGATGAAATAAAGTATTTCCATTGTTTCACTTACTTCCTCCTATCACGTTATGTTTAAACACGTTGTCTCGATTCTGAATATTATAATTCTAATATAAATATCTACTTCCTTACTTAGTTTTAAGCTTACGTGGAAATTTCATACTCACCCTGTGGTAAGCTGGGACAGCAAAATCTACGATTTCACCGGAGTTTTCTTTCTTGTTAATTATTAAAATATCTGATCTTCTTGCTTGAAAGGGTTTGTCCATCTGTATGTCCATGCCCCATAGGATGTTGTGGTTTTCGTTTTCGAGTACTGTTGCGAGCGTATGCTTGTGCCATTTGTCTGTACGTTTAAAATTCTGCTGTTTGCATAATTCCCAGTGCATTGCCTTTCACACTTAGTCGTGCCTGTTTTTTATTCATTTGGGGTCAGTTTGCTGCATTCACTTACTATATGGTTTATCGTTTCGTCTCTTTGTCCACAGAGTCTGCATTTGCTGTTTTCTTGTATTTTATAGACCTTTGCTGTGATATGGTTGGTTCATATCGAGTTATAGTGTGCTGCAGTAATAAGGGTTTAAGTTTCTCGGTTTGCATGTCCTTTTCGCACTCATGCCCACGTGTGCTCGTTTTTCTTATCTGGTATCGCAACATATGAAGGATAAACTCATACAAAGAAATAAAAAGAATCTGTGCGAGAAGCAAAACCACATATAATTATGTGTTTCTTCGGTGTTCTGTAGTAAGCAATTCTTTTAAAATTAATGTCTCCAATAATGAATCCCACTTTAGGGACAGATTTGTTTCCTCCACACAAGAACCAACGTTTACCTGGGGTAAGTCGAGTCGGCTCCAATGATCTTAACCGCATTGCACCTCAATGCCCTCGACACTCAACAATCAGCAGCAAACTTAATGGCACTATCTAGTCATTCATGATTCCAATGAGCACGGGATACGAGTTGCATGGAACTCTTTACCTCATGCGTAGAAAATAAATAGGTATTTAATCCCTTATTAAATACAATTTTGAAAATGAATGGTTAAATATGTTTATACTTATCTGGTTCCTGAATTAACATCCGCTAACTTACTGATTTTATTTTCAGAAAGGGGGCGTAAGCAATCAAAAGATGGCGAAACGATTGTCCAATCAGCTGCCAGACACACGTCACAATGAAAGCGTGAAGATCGTTAAATCAAGAATAATTATTTAAACCGTAAAATAATTTTCCAAACGCCATGTGAAGGTTATGTTTCTTGACAGAAAACAATCCTTTACATGGGGAAGGGGGGTGGGTTTTTAATTAATCGCATGGAAATCTTCTCCTAGACATATTCTGCCTCTGCTGGAAGACGCCGAGACAAAGTTGCCGGAAATTAGGTTGTAATCTAAAAAACTATCAGCAGCATATGGTTTGAACCGGCGTTCACCAAAGAAGACAGTTTCTAGGGAATGTCAAATTAACAAGCAGTACCCATTCGAAAGTAGGTACCTACGCCCTCATATATACAGCGTTTGGTATTGCCAAACAATCACCCATCCGATCTTGGCAAGCCTCACTCTTGCTTAACTTTGGTGATATTACGAGAACCGGCGGGTAAGCGTATAGACTATATAAACATTAACATTTAAAATGTAAACTCATGGAAGCCTGTAACAGCGCGGACGAACTTAAGTAATGCACGCGAAATGGCCGGTTACCGATAAAGAAAACAGATTATAAAAAAGAGAAAAATAGCAATCATATTAGAAATGTAGAACACGTTCTAGATCACGTTAGAGGGGTGGGTGATGTTAAGAAAAAGGTCCGAGACCACGGGGTAATGTTACAGTCATAACAATTTGATAATAAATGTCGATGTTACAAAAAAAATAGTTTCTATTATTTGTCTTCTTTGTGACTATAAACTACAACGTGTTGGTTCCCTGACAAGATTACATAAGAGTGCAAGAGAAATATTTATTTAATGTCAAACCATTTTATTAAATTACTAATTCCAAAAAAAAAAAAAATGGTTACCCGTGAGACCTACTAATAATCGCGATTTTGAGACTTCATTTGGGTTTTATTTCAATCTAATCTTGTTAAGTGCCCGAAATAGCTTGGAAATATTCTTATAAAGTTTTGTACACGATAAACGCCCCTTTATATTTTCGAATATCTATTTCGGAGTAACATTTTAAAATAGACTGGCAACTAATTCAACGAAATAAAATACAACATGGCGCTCTTTGCATCACTCGTCAGTCTTGGCTAAATATCTCTTTATATCCGCTTTATCTTCATTGTTCTTTTAAGCTTAGCGATTATCCAGTCGACACGGAGAATAGCAGAGTGCCTCATAAACAAGTTGTCCGCTGTTTCAAGCAGAAGCTATCTAAGTATTTAACAGCAACAACAATAACGACTTTATCGGAAGTTTACGATAAAGAAATAAAATTACATTAAACTCTATTACAGAAATAAAAACACTAATGATATTTGACAATTACACTTCTTAACTGACGGGAGAGATAAGTGGCATAAGAAGTAATGCCATTAGTTACCTCCCTTGGATAAGAGTTCTCCTGTTTTTAACTTTTTTTTTTTTTTTTTTAGATAAGTATAAATAGAAATCTATGTTTGTACGAAGCTATTGTAAGTTTAATAAACGTTTATAAAGTATTTCTTTATCCTGTTTTTATTACAGTAGAAAAGAGTTATTTTTAGATTAACTAAAGCATGTTTTTAAGAGACTTTGTCCACCTATTGGTCCAGTGTTTAAGTTGGGGCAGCATTGGGTAAATAGAATTATTCTGTTGGCGACGTCCTGTCGGAAAATAAATAAACAGTGTTTATATAAAAAAACAAAAGAAAAAAAAACCGTCACATTTTACGTAGTAGGTTTTAGTTTTTTTTTTTTTTTAGATAAGGCAATTAATCTTGACCCATTTATTTTATATATATATATATATATATATATATATATATATATATATATATAAGTGAAAATGTCTGTGTGTATGTGTGTATGTTTGCATTATCCTGCCAAATTACTCTATAATTTTTAGTCTAGAAACGCGAGATTTGACATAAAGACTATTGAGATTTGGAAAAACTCTTTTTAATAGGTTTTCTGCCAGAAATTTGGTTGTCAAGGGGTCAAAGTTCAACGATTAGACCTTTGAAAACTCTACCAAACTTCTACGCCTATTTTAGGTCTAAACACTTGGAATTTCAAATGTAGGTCCACGGTCTCTACCAAGTTAATTAGCCAATTTCTTGTCTAAACATTTAAAAGTTTACATAAAGGCTATTCAGAGATAGGGCAAGCTTTTTAATTGGTCGAAGTCGAAAATTTAAGTTGTCAAGGATCAAAGTTCCAAAGATTTTACCTTCGTGATGTCTAGAAACTGCTCAGCTTATTTGGAGTGTAAAGTTTTGAAATTTGAAATTTATACATAACGGATATTTAGACATGCCGCATTCATTATAATCAGTTTTAGGGCGAAAATATGGCTGCCAAAATGTCGACGTTTAAAGAGTTCACTTTTACCGATTCTACCAAGTTACTCCGCCAATTTTGTGTCTAAACACTTGAAATTTTATATGAAGTTAACTTGGGCATGGACAAAACTTGGTATTTTGATTTGATACCAAAATGATAAATGTTAAGGAGTCAAATAAGGGTAAAATTTTAAAGAAAAATTGACCACTGCTGTCTCCACGAAATTACTCAGACAAATTTTAGTCTAAACATTTAAAATCTTATATAAAGTGTATTCACACGTATGGCAAGTTATAAATAGTACATAGGGGCCGGGCAAAAGCCAGGCTGGACTGCTAGTATATATATATATATATATATATATATATATATATATATATATATATATATATATATAAGTTAGAATGTGTGTGAGGACATTTCTCAACCTATATATTGTGAAGCAGATTAAAAATAGTTTAAAACAACTACAAATAAATGCTTATAAAATATATAAATACTATCTACTTATTACACGTGTATATATATATATATATATATATATATATATATATATATATATATATATATATATATATATATATATCATATTTTAATTGTCCAGATTTCGTATATATTATTATAGTGTCGTGAGTTCAAATTATTAAAAAAAGTATTTGGGTGCTATCTGCTAGAATAGAAACCGAAGCATTCAAAGCGGGCAACTTTACCACTGTACCAATATAACGCGCACATGAATTGTTTCAAAATGTACATGTACAAAATGTTTAAAGATTTACATTTTGATCCATTTTCGACTTCTTAAAACAATTTTAACAGGCTAAAGGTCCATTCAAGTAAAAAATTGAATTCATTTTATGCCCCTAGCGCCGCTCTAAGGAGATAAAGTTTGAAAATATGGAGACATACATACATATATATATATATATATATATACATATATATATATATATACATATATATATATATAGTCATCCATATAGAGTACTGTATCGCTGTATCACAGCTCATCAGTTCGGCTAGACAGGCAACCACCCCAAGCTAGGATCGAAACCCGACCGCCCGTACGACATGATTAGCATTATATCAGATTACAGAAAGTAGTGCAAGATTGGGATTATATTTTTACAGGTTGCATTCTGTTATGACGAGTAGTAAAATTCTACCAAAATTCCGAAGAATTTCTTTAATCAGAAAAAATATATGTGCACTAATGGCTTCATTCATTTGAATGCTTGCAGCTGAAATTCCCATTATAGTCTCTGGTTCCTCTACAATAGCAAGATACCATCATTAAAACATAATATGAAAAGATAAAAATTATCTTGCGTCGCTATTAATTGGCTTGGCTTCTCTACACCCTTGTTTATGATCAAAGAAGCTTTGATTTTTTTTTTTTAGTATAATAAAAAAAATAATGTTCTCTAAATGTTTTTAGAATTTCTATGGAAATCACTTCAGACAAAACGAGACACCACTTGCTGTAAGGGACTTACAAGAACAACACATAATTACTGCAAGGATAAGGGGGCCCTATTGTCGTTTGTCTTAAAAATATCAAAGAGGTACGCAAGAAGGAAACAACGAATATAAAGAGTTCCAAATGTCCGCACTTCTAGATCTTAGAATAGTTAGTTTTATTATAAATTTTGGCAGAACTTTTTATCTTTATTTTCTTTTAAGAATTTGAATTAGAAAAATTCTGAAGAATCCAAAAAACTGAAAGAATCCCTAAAAATTCCAGTTTTCGAGTGAACGAATAATTCCAATCAATCTTACGATAATAATCAAATATGTGACTCCTTCGGAGAAAGAAAGAAAGAAAGAGAGAGAGAGAGAGATATTAAAATAATGGATTAACTACCGGATTAACGAAATTCCTTATTCATAATTCTATTCCTTGATTCATATAAAAAAACACAGAAAATAAAACAAGGAAAAGGGAGAATAAAGGATTTCCATGCAATTATTGGTAAAGTTAACCTTTAATATTAATGATGTAAAGATTTCTTTAAAAAATATGTAGAATTAAATTTTTATCTGTGGAATCTGAATCCTTTAACTTTATTGTGAATGATTCCGTGAAATATATTTTCGATAAAATGAAAAGCGTAGAACACTTATTTTATACACCGATGAATATATTGTATCCTAATCTATCACATATACTTATATATCAAAGGCCACAGATGCTTCCCTATATAGATATAGCCCGACGTTGCCCGGTTGTACACTACGCGTAAACATGATATTTTAATTTAAACAGAATGTGTATGTATTCTTTTTCCCTTCCCTGCAACCTCTCTCCCACAGGAGAGACGTTGCGAGCTCGTTTTTGTTTTATCATAAGTTCCATGGCAAGTGGTCGTTTGAGATCTAATGTCTGGTGTCCCTCGCAAATCTTTCACGAAAAACACCCGTCTAGCTGAAACCAATGTCAAAAATGTTCCCCACTCTTTATCTGTGCCAAAACCAAAACGTAGATTTTCTTTTTTTTTTACACAGTGATCACTACTTATCAAGGCCCGGAAGCCACTCAGGGATAAGTGTTATTGCAAGTACATTACGTTATTGAGGAGATTTGCTGAAGTGTTTATTTAAGGGGACGGTTCATTAGGAATTTATTAACATTAGACTTGAAGACATTCAAGTTGTAGTCCGGAGGGAAGCAGGCAGACGGAACAGAGTCCCACAGGCGTGCAGTTCTAAGAAAGAAGCTTTGTTCATGGAATCCGCGTTTTGATTTAGGCACATATATAGAGTGGGGGAAATTTTTCACAGTGGATTCAGCTATACGGGTGTTTTTCGGGAAAGATTGGCGAGGGGGACCAGAGATTGGAGTTTAGACGAGCATCTGCCATGGAAATAACGATAAAACAAGGACAGGCTCGCAACGTCTCTTCTGTGGGAGAGAGGTTGCAGGGTAGAGAAAAGCTCATCCCCCACTAAGCCACCGAGTCTATTTTGTACTCTGTCAAGGCAGGAAAGTCTGTTTTTAGCAGCTCCTGCCCAGATATGGCAACAGTATTCCATCCTTGGACGCACTTGGCTTTTATATAGGTAGAGAATTGCATCAGTCGTGAGATATCTTCTGGAGCGGTAGAAGGATCCCACCATCTTTCCAGCGACCTTGGCAACAGACTTGATGTACGTGTTCCATTTCAGATCAGATTCCATGAACACAGTTTTTGATTAGAAGTGCACGGATGTGGAACTCTGTTCCGTTTTCCTGTTTCCCACTTGACTACAACCTGGATGTCTTTAAGTCCAGCATAAAAAATTCCTGATTAACCGACCCCTTAAGTAAGACACTGAACCAAATCTCCAATGCTAACGTACTGTACACGCCTATCCCCAAATGACTTGATAAGTGGTGACCACTTTATAAAAAAAAATATATGTATTTTACATACATATACATACATATATATATATATATACCTGCATATAATTGAATATATATATATATGGGGGTGTGTGGGGGGTGTGGGGGGTGTGGGGGTGTGTGCGTGATGAAATATTTTTGTAGTTCACGATTGATCTGACTACCAAGGTTGTACGTTTATTCCAAACATATGTATTCAAGTATAAAAAATTGATAGTATTGAATTGTATTGTCAACATTTAAAATTTACTTAACATGACGTCATCCCGGGAAATCATTGATGGGTTAACAAGTTCTATAATCTATTATTCATAGAAACATGACAACTCTTTAAATATCATTGCAATTCTCCATTTGATACACATATGTTCTTGTGTGTGTCCACCATGTTTTACGAAGCTAAAAATCGCAGATCAGCGCAACGATCATCAAATGATAGGATTCTTATACACCGTACTTTTTGCGGTGGGTGGGTAACCGTTAAAAATCGTATTTAAGGAGTGAAAATGGGTCAAAATAAAGAAATCGTTTTGTACATTTATCTTAGCTTATTTTTATTTTCATCTGTTCAGGTGCGTGTCACGTTGCTACAGAACTAATGTCATGTACGTTGAATCCTGCGATTTCAGTTTTGATTCTAGCTAATTGCATGTAAATACATTTTTACTTTTGAAATCACAAATCTATAATAATATATACAACATCTGGCTGAATTAAAATATTTTATTAACCGTATTTTACGACCGGGCAAAGCCGGGCACCCTTTTTCTAGTATAAGAATATTGCAATGTATTACTTAAAGAGGGCGAAAACCGAAATCTCGAAACAAAAACACCGTATTCCACATCGCAACGTAACCTTAAAAAACAAACGTTCCTCGGGCCACATTCTCCCGGGGTTTTACTGCATGACGACTTCAAAAGAGTTAACAAGGTATGAATTCCGAAAAGTGCAAGAGCAGTTGTATATATATATATATATATATATATATATATATATATATATATATATATATATATATATATATATATATATATATTGTCATGGGTGGGATTCCATATAGAAACGTTAATTTAATTTGAATGAAATAAAATACGACTCAAGTGGGCTTGAAAGCCAAATTACAATGTAATATTAGGAAAATAACCAAATATTTTACTTTTAAATATTTGTTTATTTTCCTAATATTATGTTGTGATTTGGCTTTCAAGTGCACTTGAGGCGTATTTTATTATATATATATATATATATATATATATATATATATATATACATATATATATATATATGTATATATATATATATACATATATATATATATATATATATTGCTCTGGCACATTCCGCAATACACACACACAGACACACACACACACACACACACACACACACATATATATATATATATATATACATATACATATTAGCAAGGGTACCCGTCATTGACTGGGTACAAAAACAGCCTACAGAAAATGGACTCTGATTTTTGAGAGTATGATAGGTTATGAAAAGGGAGGGGAAGGGTTGTAAATTTGGGTTGAATGTGGGGGTATCAACACCAAAGCAAAATAGGATGAAAGTAAAAATACAATAGATAAACCCCATAATTTATCACAATATTCTGTGGATCTATATTAAAACACCTTGTTAAACTTTGTGACATATTTCCATTCTATGGAGGTCAGGTGCGAACCAACACCCCATAATTTTATTATACCATATTTCTTCAAACAGAAACATAATTATCATTGTATACTTTCGCAGATAGATATGAAAAATATTTATTAAAGTTTGTGCCTATTTCCATTCTATGGATGCCAGGTGCGAACGCATACCCCACACTTTTATTATACCATCCCTATTTAAGTTAAAACATACTTATAAAATATTCTAATATATATCAATACCAAAGCCGTTGTAAACGTTTTTGTTTTAATTTTTAAATGTTTTATTTCATACTTTGTGGACTAGGTGCGAACGCCGACGCCACAATTTTAATGAACCACCGTTCTGCCAGATCAAACATACCCATCACTGTGTCTGGATACATCTTCTATCATTATATGTAATCATATATTTTTTAATAGTCAACCATATAGGAGCCTACTCGTGACCAGACACACATACGCACACAGACATTCAGCGTTATATTATAGAAGATATGTATATATATATATATATAAATATATATATATATATATATATATATATGTATATTTATATATATATATATATATATATATATATTTATATATATATATATATATATATATATATATATTACAATAAAAAAAATTAAAACCTGGAAATGTCGAGAAATGATAAATCATTTGATTTATTTCATTTTTTGTCTAGTGTTGTTATTAAATTTCGAAAGAAATTCAATAGCAATAAAAAAATGTAAACAAAAAAATTATTTTATTATTTTTTTTTTGTTTAAATTCTTTTTCCTTTTGGTGTTGTCATTAAATTCCGAATTCTCTTCAACAACACAAAAAAACATTAAATAAAAAAAAATGATGTAATCATTTTGTTATTTAATTTTTTTAGTGTTGTTATTAAATTCAGAATTTTCGCCAACACCACAAAAAAAAAAATTATATAAAAAAATGATTTCATCATTTCTCAATATTTTCATTTTTAGGTTTTCAAATTTTCTTATTTTAATTCATTAAAAATATGTTATGTAAAGTGTGTGAGTTTACATTGCTTATATATATATATATATATATATATATATATATATATATATATATATATATATATATATATATATCTACTCACTTAAAGTATGCATATGTGTATATCTATCTATATAAGTGTAATTTTAGTTAGTAATATGTATAATGAGGAAGAGATATATACATATATATATATATATATATATATATATATATATATATATATATATATATATATATATATATATACGGAGAAATAAAAATAGGGGGAGATTGAAGGCAAGTTAAACGAATAAAGATTAACTTTCTATAGGACATTTATTCCAATAAGGGTTACTGATGGGAAAATAGGAGACACCTCTTTAGGCCTTAAGCGGATATACACTTGAGAGTCAAAACAATAAAAAAGAATATGTCGTTATCAGAACTAGAAAATTTCGACTGGGCAGGGAGTAAATAATAAACGTACTCCTTCCAAAAAAGGTCATGGATATGACCTTAAACTATATCCAGTGGTGAGGCCCCAGCTTGCGGGCTTTGGAGAGTGTGGAGCAACCCTTTAATTGCCATTGCTCCCAGATACACTCTGACCCGGAGTGGTAGTACCTGTTAGGGTCCCAACTTTGGGTTAAATAGAAACCGACTTGAAGACAACAAATATATTCTATTAAAAAAATGTCTTCAAAATCTTTGGATTCGGCATTAAATAACCTTACAAGCGTAGATATGTCGTAAAACAAAAACCAACTATCCTTCCAAAAAAAGGCAAAAGGAGGCTTGTCGAACTGCTTGTTGAGAATCAATCTACGACTGGTATCTTCCACCCAAGAGCCTCAAAACAACTGTAACTGCGCAGAGAATGCACTGTATAATCTCACAGCCCCCTGACAAACACATTCATACTCATCCTCGAATATGCTTTGATCCTTGATAAGCGATGATACCTCAAACAATCGTGTTTGCTTAAAACTCTTTTTTTTAATATAATTTATTTGATGTGTGCCTGACTTCTGGTTTTCCTTTTAATTGACAGAGAAATTAGTGGAATCTGCGACCCGGCCGTCAATTCCTAAATCACCAAGTTTGGTGAGCACAGACTCGAAGGAAAGATGCCCGAAGAGAAACGCCTCGGCCAAGTCTTGCGAATCTACATCAACAAGCGGAAGTACCGTGATGGAAACGGTACAATGCCGTTTGGAAAGTAAAGAACTATGGAACAAATTCTACGAGCTTGGAACAGAAATGATTATTACCAAGTCTGGGCGGTAAGTTTATGGATTATCCTCCTTTACGTATGCATATATATGTATATTATATATATATATATATATATATATATATATATATATATATATATAATATATATATATATATATATATATCATAACAGTAGATTTATTTTAGTCGTTCAGCCATTTTTTTCCTTTTCGATAGTTTGATTTCATTTTAGACGTTCCGCCGTTTGAATTCGTTTCCCTATACAAAAATAAAAACACTTAAATAAAATCGATTCGGCTTTGAAAAGTGAGGGCGAAACCTGGTCGGCTGACTCTACCCTTTATTTATTTTTTTTTAAACATCCATTGCATGTTTTCGCTCTTGCCTATGTTCTTTCGTTTAATATGGATACAAAAACTCAATCTTCTTTTCTTACCAGCTATAATGAAGTTGTGTACTCCCCATATATGTATATATATATATATATATATATATATATATATATATATATATATATATATATACTTCGGAATAGTTTTTATTTAACAATCAGTGGTTATGTAAACGTGAGATTGTTGGTTTACAAAATATTACTGGCTGTAATATTCTATAAGTTATCCCATCTAAACAAGAATTGCTCGATATGCAAGATAGAGCAAATAAATAAAATTGTAATTCAATGAATTTCAAAAAAACTGACTTTAGCAAATAGGGTGCATACCTTTATAACTATTTGCTAATATTTTCACTCCTCTGATGAGATGGTAGACATCGAAACCCTATAGGTTAAGGAGATAAACCTTCTAAAACATTCTTTGTCTTGCTTAGAATAATAAAAAATTCTTTGATATGAAACTCAACCACTTCATTTCATTTCAATGAGAGTTTTTTTGAAATTCATTGAATTACAATTTTTTATATATATATATATATATATATATATATATATATATATATATATATATATATATATACATTTGGGGGTACACAACTTTATTATAGCTGGTAAGAAAAGAAGACTGAGTTTTATATATGTATGTATATATGCGCGCGCGTGTGTGTGTGTGTGTGTGACTTAAAATGGAAAATGGTGAAACTCTAAAACTCAACATTTTCGCCTAGCTGAAAACAAATTTTACGACGTTTTAGACAACTTTCCCTTTTTCCTTCACGATAAAACCTTCGTACCAGCTTTGCAAAACGTTGGATTTTAAGTCTCTTCTTGTTCATTTTAAATTATACCGATCGCTTTTTACTGTCCTATATATATATATATATATATATATATATATATATATATATATATATATATATATATATATATATTGAGTGAGTGAATGACAAAAGTCTTTATTCCAAAGTTTAAGATTTTGAACATCTTCTAATGTATTCCTTTAATTCAGATGACATTTACAGTTATTGACAGTATCTGTTTCGTCACAAGAAATTAATCATTAATATTAATATTAATATTAATTAGTGAATCTATTTTGCACTTAAGTCATCAGAAGAAATAGCAACAATCAATATGTCAAAAGGAAATAAAGTTCGTTTTGATATGAGTAAAATCCGAAAATCAGAAGAGAAGCTCTCTCCGTGTATGTGTGTGTGAGCGCGCGTGTGTGTCTTCCTCGGCTGGAATACACAAGTGACTGAAGATACTTGTGAAATCGATATTTCAATGAAACTCTTTCATCCAGAGTAAGTCGCTTCAACAGTACGTACCACTTAGACCACGAATTCTGTGACTATTTCGAATAGCAGGTGCTGTATGTAGGATGACGTCGGCAAGTCCTTTCAAAAACTCTAGAAATGTAACAGCGTTTAAATATACTTAATCTCAGAAGCGACTGAAAACGACTTCTAATATTAATATTTCCATGAAATGTGTTCTTCCTCAGAAAATAGTTTAACCCGCCTGGGCTGCGTTCTTATTGTTTCGATGCGCGATAATAAATAAGATGTCAATAAAGAAACATGTTTTAAGTGTATACAATTCAAAGTAAGTAAGTTATTAAAATATATATGGCAATTAAGCTATACAGAATCTTCCGCGTTTCACCCACGCTGTCATTCGTAGATATCTATGCTTCCTGCTAAAAAAAGAAAACACAAAGGATTGGTTAAACTTAAGGTCAACAGGGACTTTGTCCTGTAAGTGCCTGCCCATTGTCTTATTAGGAAAGGGAGCGGTACAAACTTGGAATTTGATTGGCTAAATAAAAACTCATTAGAATGTTCGTATATAAAAACGCGTAAGAAACACAACTCTTCGCATAAGCCTGACGAATACAAGCGTGGATGAAACGCGGAATATTCTGTGTAGCTAAATTGTCATATGTATTTTTATAAGTTACTATGCACAAGTTCGCATCGGTTTTATTTATTTTCTCATGTTTATAGAACATGAGAGAAACCAATTATTGGTTTGAATGTTTGATAAATACAAACCAAAGACCGAAGCCCAATCGACCACCTTCAATGGAAATAAGGATATTAAAGATCGCCCTGTTGTTAATTCAATCCTGAGCAAGTTTAATTGCTTTCTTGAAAAAAAATGCAAAACAAAATCTTCGTTTTTTTTAGTTTGTTTAACAGCTGTTATCGAGAACTTAAAAGAATATTTTTTGAAAAATATGTGTAAAATTATTTAAAAGAGTTCAATACCCAACTTTTCACTAGAGATAGATTTTGAATTTATTTTATCGCGGGTTTCTTGGCTGCCTATCTGCCTCGTGTAGATTCAGCGTCGTTGTCAGCATCGTATTTTAAAATAAATGCCGCGTTCGAAAATGGCGAACAACTAAAGAAAAATAAAATACGGTGCAAGAAGGCTTTAGTTCGGTCGCTATCTCGGATTTCAATCTTGCAGGATGCTCGACGGTTTTTATCTGGAAGGAAGAGATAGGGAGGCGATCTGTTAAAGGAAGTGATTGAACCAGGCGAAAGAATAGAGTTGACAAAGTTGAGTCGATGGGATTGCGAGAAACTTGCGACGTTGACAGATCTCGGCTTTTGTCACTTGGTGAATCGGACTTTGGCAAAAGCGCTGACAAATTGAAGGGTTAGAAATGCCGGCCGTTTGAGATTGAAATACTCGTCAGCTTAAGCCGATGGGGACGTTGTAAATTTTCCTTGGCGGTCTGAATGACATTGAAATCGAAGCAAAACAACAAAAATGGCCAGTCAATGGGAGGTTTTACGTTAGACTAGCACAGGTCCATATAAAAAATAATAAACAATACAAGATTGATCTTTAAAACTGTGGCATGGAAAACTCATGTATATATATATATATATATATATATGTATATATATATATATATATATATATATATATATATATATATATATAAACTACTGAAAAGATAATACGACCATTTATATATATACATGTATATATGTGTATTCATATCTGTATATATCTGCGTATATCTGTGTGTGTACATATATATATGTATATATATATATGCATATATGTGTGTATATAACATGTATGTATATATATGTATATATGCGTATATATATATGTGTGTATATATATTAATAAATATGTATATATATATATGTTTATATATACGTATGTATATGTATATATGTATGTATATGTATGTACATACATGTGTATATATTAATGGAAGAAAATCTTTTTTTTACAATTCAAATACAAATATATATACATGTATATATGTGTATATGCACATTTTTATATGTGTGTATATAAATATGTGTACACACACATATATATATATATATATATATATATATATGTGTATATATGTGCATATATATGTATATATACGCATATTTATGTATATATAGGTATATATGCATATATATATATCTTTAAATATATATATATATATATATATATATATATATATATATATATATATATATATATATATATATATATATATATATATATATATATTAGCATGAGTGTCCGGCGTTGCCCGGGTATTTGGAGGTATATTTTGATAAAAAACGGTCAATTTTGTTTTTAAATTTTGACCCCTATTATTACTCCTTAAAATGTATTGTTTTGGGCTTAAATCTAGTTATTAAGTTAGATCCATGTCCAAGGAACTTTTATCTAAAATTTCAAGTGTGTAGACCCAAAATTGTCGGAGGAGTTGATAGAGTTCTCAAACGTTTAATCGTTAAACTGTGACCTTTTATTCGCTCAATTACTGGCCAAAACCGATCACATCGATTTTCGCAAATCTCAGTATCCTGTATATCAAATTTCGAGTCTGTAGACTAAAATTGACAGAGTTATTGCATAGGGAAATGTACACAGACACACACAGACACACACACAGACACTTTCACTTTTATAGATATATAGATAGATAGATATTTAAGTATATTTATGCATAAATTTATATATTTAAATATATATTTAAATATATATATATGGCTATATGTATATATATTTAAATATATATGTATATATAAACTGAAGAAAATCTTATTTTTGTAATTAAAATTTTAAGAAAGAAACCTAAAACATGAAAAGATATAATACAGAAATGTTAATTATCTTGCGAGAAGGTCAAATGACCTTGAAAAACTTTATTCCGCGGAGTTTTGAAAAATGTAATTATTCTCCTCAGTGGACAGATGTTTGCAAAATATGCAATAAATTTTGCAGCTTAGTGGATTAAAAGAAACTACAAATATGAATTGAATCACGTTTGCATAAAACGTTTTTAAAACAGTTTGTGAAAGTTTATAAGGCTTTATTATCATTATGAAAGCAGGAACAAGGAGAAGATTAGAAGTATAAAAGGCTATGGTAAAAATCCATTGAATAAGATGGTAAAATCAAAGAAGAACAAGATAAATCATAATGAGTTTATTTATAATCCATAAGAACGGGAATCTAAATTATATACTGGGGCAGATTGCTGAAACAATGTTTCACTTGCTTGTATCACTAAGTAAAAGATTCTTATGGAATATTGAGATAACCTGCCCCACTAACAATAACGAAGAATAACCTGTTATTGATCTAAGGGAGATAACTCAATTGTATTTCGTAATAAAACTTAACAAATTTAAGTAAAAAACATTTTCAAATTATTTAAACAAAGTTTTTAAAAATTTCTACTTGCTAAGTAATAAGGTAATATCACTAAATAGGGTTTTAAGGTAATAAATAAAAATAAGGCATTGAACATGTTTCTTATATCAAACATTATTATACGAGGAGAAATTTCAAGTAAAAAAAAAAAGTTAATTTATTTTACCCATCTTGAGAAACTGGAGAAAAGCTTGATTAAAAAGTGTAAACATTGGATGAGTAAAAAATCAACATGGCTGCCACTTGCAATTTCGTAGATCAACAAGTAGCCCTGACCGGTGTTTTCCGGTTAACTAACAACATAGCACAGATAAGATAAAAAACCAAGGTTGAGTCAAATGTAACGAACCGATAGGATTTTGGTAAATCTGTTTGGTTCGTATCTTTATGAATTTATGTGGAGAGTTTGGCACAAATAAATTTGGCGAAATTATTTTTGCATCGGCTGCATTTAGTTTACATAAAGTATTTGCCATTTTAAATTAAAACTAAATTTGACTTCAAAATAAAAGTTGCTTAAATTATTTGTCATTCTATAGAAAAAAACACAATGCTTCTAGAAAAGTGAAATTTAAGTAACAGTTTCTTGTAATATGACAGAAAATACAATATGGACACAGAAAAAATATTTTAACAAAAAAAAAGGCTGAAAATCATTTATTTGACAAAAGTTTTTGATAACATTAATCGCAATGCACTCTGGAAGATTCTTAGGAAACTAGGCTGTCCTACCAGTTTTGTGGAGTTACTTCAGCAGTTACACCATAATATGAAAGCCCTAATGAACTTTAATCATCTCTGTCTGGTCCAATTTGATCATCTCTGTCTGGTCCAATTTGAGTTGAAAACAGAGTGAAACAAGGTGATATACTTGCTCTTACATTATTTTCCATATATTTTGCTGTGATGCTGGTGCATGCTTTTAACAATTGCGATATTGGAGTGAAGTTTCGGTTCCACACATAAGGCACACTTTTTAACCTTAGACGCTTCAACGCAAAGTGGAAAACTTTTCAGAACCTTGTTCTTGAACTTTTATATGCAAATAATGCAGACCTTGTTTCACATTCAAAAACAGACACACAGATGATTATGAACAAGTTCTCAGAGGCTCGTAAAGCTTTTGGACTTACCATCAGCCTCAAGAAAACATGTTATGTATTCCCCTTCTATAGGAATGCCATATGCTGAACCTAACATCTTGATTGATGGTAAGAAGTTAAATGTCACGGACGATTTAGTTTATCTGGATAGCTCGCTGAGTAAGGACTGTACGCGTGATGCTGAGATAAATCACAGAATAGCCAAAGCCTTTTGGCAAACTAGAGAAACGTATGTGGTCAGATCGGGGAATCACACTTAAAACGGGGTAAAATATTATTGCGTATGATATTTTAATTTGTCCAGATTTCGTATATATTATTAAAGAGACGTGATTTCAAATGTAAAAGAAACACGTATTTAGGGGTTATCAGCAAGAATCTTAACCTAAACTGTAGCGTTCAAAGCTGGTGCCGTCACCGCTGTACCAATGTGACACACATATAAACCGATTAAAAATTAAAAATTAAAAAATAAACTAAGATGACTAATAAGTCTCCTGTGCGTCATGACTAAGTTTCTTGAATCCGTGTTAAATAGAGAATTGGACAACCACCTCACAAAAATAACCTTCTAAGTGGCATGCAATATGGTTTCCCTTCTGTTAGATCTATAGTGGGTGTGGTTACGGTAATTTCTCATAGGATTAACCAATCACTCGACGTAGGCGTCTTTTCTAGGGCAATTGCTCTTGACATATCAAAGGTTTTTGATAGGGTATTCCAGCAAGGCCTACTTCAGAAGATCTTCAGCTGGATAGCTGGAAATGTCTTTTAAGTTATTATATCATTTCTTTCTCATAGGTTCATAAGAGTACTGGTTGATAGGCAGAAATCCGAAGCTCATAGTATTGATGGCGGAGTTTCTCAGGTGTCCATGCTGTGTCCAACTCTCTTCCTGATCTACATTAATAATCTTCCAAATCACATTCTTAGACGATTCGTGGACATTTTTGCTGATGACGCTGCACATCAAATGCCGTTAAAGACCAAGTTCTCTCTGATTCTCTCTCCTCTGATATTGAGCATGAGGTGAAGTGGGGAAAAAGTGGCTGATTACTTTTAATACATCTAAAACTAAACTTTTATTTTTATATTATCAACGCTCTGATCCCCATCTGGAAACAATTGAAATGATTTGCTCTCGTCTTGAAGAGGATCCATGTTTTGACAAGCTTCTGGGCTTGAACTTTACTCATGATCTAAAATGAAATACATTCAGCAAATCTATTGCAAAGGTCGATGGAAAAATGATGGGATCTTCCTATCAATCCAGTATATATCTACACGCTGATGCAATTCTCTACTGATATAAGAGCCAGGTACATCCAACGATGGAGTATTGATGTCGCATCTGGGAAAGAGCTGCTACGAAGACCATATCCTGCCTTAACAGAGTTCAGAAAAACTTCGTAGCCTAGTTAGGGTCACCTTTCCACTTCCCTGCAACCTCTTTCTCACAGAAGAGACACTTCGAGCCTGTCACTGATTTATCGTTATTTTCATGTTAAGTCCTCGTCTGAGCTTCAATCTATGGTACCCTCTCGCCAAACTTTCACGGGAAACACTTTTGTGGCCGTAAAATGATATCAATTATTTTCCCCACTATTTATCTGCATCTAAATCTTAAAGTAGATTCCATAAACAAAACTTCTTTCCAAGCACTGCACACCAGTGGAATTCTTGACTGTTTACCTGCTTTCCAGCTGACTACAATATGTCCGTCTTCAAGTCCAATGTAAATAAGTTCTTTATGACCTGTTTCCCTTAAGTAATCCAATTTACGAAATTTACACTTCTAACGATTACTATTATGTTATCCTTTTGACCACTGTATAAACTTATACATTTGTCCTCAAGTGCCCTCTGGGACTTGATAATGGTGATTCCTTTGTAAAAAAAAAATGAATGTTCGATATATCTTACGATTTTTTTCAATCAAGCTGATTTTCCCGTATTTTTTAGTCCAAGCCAAACGTTGTATCATGATGAGTTTGTTTTAAAACAGGGCTTGCTATGGTTTAATGCTTCTCGCAATTTCGTTTAAGATAGTGCAGCGTATTTTCCTGGACAAGGAAGGTATTCAAGCCTTGTCAAATATACAAGTACTGTTGCTTGATAAGTTGACGCCGAATTTTTCTAACAACACGAGCAGACACTAAATATCTTGTGTTTTTGTCCTTCCTTGATTTAATGTTTGGATTTTTAACGAATGAAGACAAGATTCTTCCGTCTCTTCCAAGTTCCCTACGATAGATAAACCCTCTGCAACAACAGGTTAATTTTCCCTAGCTGTTAATCGACTTCTTCGAGGCATTTTGGGAGATCTGCAATGAAGTGGAGTACACGTAAAATTACCAGACAATCGAGAAATTAGCAGAATTTTTTAAATAAATGGTCAAATTCCACAAAGATTCGAGAAATAAGGCACCTTATTATTTTCTTCCTGTGTAAAAATATTCACTCCTCTATGTCTCATAGCAATTCAAAAATTAAGAGACAATTATTGACCTGTAATAAAGCGATACACAGGGTTTATATATATATATATGTATATATATATATATATATATATATATATATATATATATATATATATATATATATATATATATATATTAGTCCTCGCGCGAAATAGCAGGACACAAAATGTTTTGAATAATAATAATAATAATAATAATAATAATAATAATAATAATAATAATAATAATAATAATAATAATAATAATAGTATAATGATGGTGTTGATAGCTAAAAGAAGTGTATTTTATGTTTCCATGCCAGATCGATAATTCCAAACATTTCTATGAAGTATACATACAGGTTGCGTATATATTCTTGTGCATACGTGTGTCTGTATTCGTTGAATGTTCATCGTGTATGCGTATGTGAGTGTATTCAAGAGTTCGGCTTTACCTTGAAAGGATTACACGGCTGTCAAGGCGGGTTAAAAAGCGTGTCCTTCATATGGACATGAAGAAACGTGTTGTCACGTCGGCGGCATGCGAGAAAGCAGGAAGAAAAAAGAAATGATACAGAAATTAATGCAAAACGCCGCCTGTCGGCCGAAACGAAAATCACGACAAGGGCAGGTAACCGTTTATTAGATAAAACCATGTACCGATAGTCCTTGTCAAGTTGAGGTCTAGTTACTGCTTTCTCTCCTCGTTTATTCCATGCTTCTTGGCCCTACTCTCTTGGAAGAGATCGAAAAATATTGTCTTCATTCGTTTTGATGTCTTGATTTCGCTTATACAGTATAGTAATGCTAAATTATGAAATATGATAATTTTGTAGCTTACTCTTTAAGTCATCTCTTTTTCGCTTAAAACTTATTGGTATATGAAAATGTACTGGATTACACGAATTCAGTATATTCCATGCAAGTATATATATATATATATATATATATATATATATATATATATATATTAACTGTTTGCTCATATATATATATACATATATATATATATATATATATAACTACTTCATTTATTCACATAAATTTAATATACGAAAGTATAGATTTATGCGTAAACTTTAAGCATTTACTTCAAAAGTGCTCAATACGTAGGTAGAGCAAGTTAGTAATTTATAAAATATATATGGCGATTAAGCTACACTGAATATTCTGCGTTTCATCCAACTAAGCCTGACGAATCCTATAGTTGGATGAAACGCAGAATATTCAGTGTAGCTTAGTCGCCATATATATTTTATAAATTACTATATATATATATATATATATATATATATATATATATATATATATATATATATATATTGAAGAAAAGAGAGAGAGAGTGAGAGATGCCGTTCATAATAGATGTCCGCCTGATTAAATCTTAATACGTGTGAGTTTTTTTTTTCTTTTCGCGAAAATGTTGATTTCATTGTTTATTTTCACTCCATTTCCTAAATTCGTTTATCAAATTCTGTTCATTCGGCCAAAATGGAATATAAATTCGCCATTACTTTTTACCGGCAATTCATTTCTACCGACGGATGCGCCAATAATTAACGACAATTTCATTAAATTAGTCGATACCGTCGCCATTACAGAACTCTGACCTGCCATATTAATCGAAGTGAGAACAACGAGTCGATTTTTTGATTCGCACAAATGTTCCTAGCAAAACTATTCCACATACATTTAGTAAGATGCCATTTTCTGGAAATCGCTGTGTGTAAAATAATAAATTAACTGTTTATAGATATCCTATCAGTAAGAACACCAACAAAAACATACCTCAAATCTTCCTTCCATGTGTCCTGAAATTAAAGGTGCTTCTTTCCGAAATTGAAAACGCTCAAACGGAAATTATATGTTGATATAATCATTTATTCTTTGCTGGGTTCTTTTCCACAGTTAGCACCCTTTGTAGAAGCTGATCCAGTAGATATCTCACTGCTGGTGCAGTTCTCTATCTATATAAGAACCAGGTACGTCTAAGGATGGAATATTGTTGCCACATCTGGGAAGGAGCTGCTAGCAAGAACTTGTCCTGCCTTGATAGGGTTCAAAATAGACTTCGTGGTCTCGTGGGCGATGTCTATTTCTCTTCGCTGCAACCTTTTCTCACAGAAGACATGTTGTGAGTTTGTCTCTGTTTTATCGTTATTTTCATGGAAAGTGTTCGGCTGAGCTTCAGTCTATGGTCCCCCCTTGCCAAACGTTCACAAGAAACACTCGTCTAGCCGAAAACACTATCAATAATTTCATCCACTCTTTATCTGTGCCTAAACCTAAACGTAGATTCCATGATCAAAGCTTCTTTCTTAGAATTGCACGCCTGTGGAATTGTCTTCCGTTTTCCTGCTTTCCAACTGACAACAATATGGTTGTCTTCAAGTCTAATGTAAACAAGTTTCTGATGAGCCGTTACACTTAAGTTAACAAATTTACTGAACTTTCTTTTTTTACATAGGCGTCACCACTTAACAAGGCGGATAATCCACTCAAGGATAAGGGTTAAAAGTGTACGGTAGTCAAAAGGACAATATAGTAATCGATAGTAATGGAAGTTCGGTAAATTTGTTAACTTAAGTGGATCGACTCATCAGAAACTTCCTTATAAATTTCCCTTAAATGTGAAATTCTTCCGGTTTAATTTATTTATTGCGGGCTATTATTCTACTCTCTATTAGTTGTTGTTTCACGACGTTTCGCCCAACTATTTTCTAGCCTTCGTTAGGTGGTAACCGCGACGGATAGGGACTTGGAATCTTCATTCACATTGCATTCTCAGCAATCCCTGTCATCCGTAATTGTTGTCGTATCACCACGTTTTTGGCCAAGTAAGTCTCTGGCCGGCTTTGTGTAGGATTGAAACCGTTATCTTCAGGCAATTCTCATCTGGAACAGTAGAGATTCAACGTCTCTATCAACGAAATTGCAAGTGACAACTCCGTTGACCGAAAGTCCTGAAACAACAACTAATAAAAATGAGACTAAAGTCCGCACTAATTAAATTAATATAAATAATATTCATCTCAATAATGAATTCCAATTAAAATAATATATATCTTCCGGTTTAGTTAAAACTTTAAAAAGCAATTTTCCTTCAAAACTTACTCTTTCTAAGATGTTCTAAATGCGGTTTGGTATATATCAGATTCTAAGCAAAATTTGGAATAACAAGAAATAATGATTTAATTCCAAATAATAAACCTTTTATCAGCACATCAAACGTCCTTTTTTTCTGTTTCGAGGACATCAATAATAATGAAGGCCTGAAGGCCACTCAACGATGACTGTTAATGAGTGTAGGGTGTCGCTACGACACCAGCATATTAATAGGTAGTGCTAAAAATAAGGTATAGAATTATTATTTAGCGGGATGGCTCAACAAGGACTTGTTTATATTGGACTTATTGCATTGGAAAGCAGGCCAGAGAAACAGAGTGTATTTCTTTTTTTTTTTACACAGTGATCACCACTTATCAAGGCCCGGAAGCCACTCAGGGATAAGGGTTATTGCAAGTACATTACGTTAATGAGGAGATTTGCAGAAGTGTTTACTTAAGGGGGCGGTTCATTAGGAATTTGTTAACATTGGACTTGAAGACATCCAAGTTGTAGTCAGGTGGGAAGCAGGAATACGGAACAGAGTTCTACAGGCGTGCAGTTCTAAGAAAGAAGATTTGTTCATGGAATCCGCGTTTTGATTTAGGCACAGATATAGAGTGGGGAACAATTTTTGGACCGTTCTAAGAAAAAAATTGTTCAAGGAATTTGTTTCTAGTTTTAAGCACAGATGGAGAGCGAGGAAATTGTTCGTTGTTGTTGTAGTTAGACGATGTTTTAGTGTAAGTTTGGCGAGGGGGGCAATAGATTAAAGCTCGGACTTTGGTTATTGTAGCGATGAGAAACATGGTTTCTAAATAAAGTGTGACTCAGCTCTACACCTGATGAATTCGAATTTTTTTTTCAGTCTAACTCTCTGGTCAAACCTTTGTTAAAATTTATATATTAGATTCATCTCTTTACTGCTTCTATGAAAATCGGGGTTCTTCTACCGCTCTAAGCACTTTACCATATCTGACATTATTATCAAGTCATATACTCTCGGATCATGTATAGAGTTAGGCTGTTATATTTGAGCTGGTAAATCTGTCTCATTTGAGGGTTGTTGGCAAGGTGCAGGAACGTATCGCTAACCTGATTAACTTCAAAGTTTCTTCTTTTCTAAATTTTTCATCGCGTATTTGTGATGTTATTACAATTCTTATAATTACCAGTTTTGCATGTTTTTTTTAATAATCCAAGTGTTATGTAATAGGTCGAACACAAAAAAGTATCGATCTATGTATTTAGTTATCTATTTCTGTATCTATCTATCTCGGTCTATCTTTCTATCGAACTGGAGAGATGGACAGGGGATTAATATGAAGAATATTATAAAATCTGTCAAAATATGGTAAAATTACATCATGGGAACGTTTACCGGAAGAGCTGGTCAGCTGATCAGATCTACGTGTGAGCCACGTGATCAGATTAGCTGGAGATAATTGAAAGTTGAAATTTGGACGTTGAGCAGAGCCGACGGTTTAACCAGGGCAATGGGAAGAGAGCTGACGTGTGTGAAAATAGAGACCGAGAAACAAACCACGCAAGCAAAGATATTCACTTTCCATCCTTCAATGGGGAAAGAGCTGACGTGTGTGAAAATAGAGACCTACAAACAAACCATGCAAGCAAAGATATTCACTTTCCATCCTTCAATGGGAAGAGAGCTGACGTGTGTGAAAATAGAGACTTGGAAGCAAACCACACAAGCAAAGATATTCACTTTCCATTCTTCAATGGGAAGAGAGCTGACGTGTGTGAAAATAGAGACCTAGAAGCAAACCACGCAAGCAAAGATATTCACTTTCCATCCTTCAATGGGAAGAGAGCTGACGTGTGTGAAAATAGAGACCTAGAAACAAACCACACAAGCAAAGATATTCACTTTCCATCCTTCAATGGGAAGAGAGCTGACGTGTGTGAAAATAGAGACCTAGAAGCAAACCATGCAAGCAAAGATATTCACTTTCCATCCTTCAATGGGAAGAGAGCTGACGTGTGTGAAAATAGAGACTTGGAATCAAACCACACAAGCAAAGATATTCACTTTCCATTCTTCAATGGGAAGAGAGCTGACGTGTGTGAAAATAGAGACCTAGAAGCAAACCACACAAGCAAAGATATTCACTTTCCATTCTTCAATGGGAAGAGAGCTGACGTGTGTGAAAATAGAGACCTAGAAGCAAACCACGCAAGCGAAGATATTCACTTTCCATTCTTCAATGGGAAGAGAGATGACGTGTGTGAAAATAGAGACCTAGAAGCAAACCACACAAGCAAAGATATTCACTTTCCATCCTTCAATGGGAAGAGAGCTGACGTGTGTGAAAATAGAGACTTAGAAGCAAACCACACAAGCAAAGATATTCACTTTCCATTCTTCAATGGGAAGAGAGCTGACGTGTGTGAAAATAGAGACTTAGAAGCAAACCACACAAGCAAAGATATTCACTTTCCATTCTTCAATGGGAAGAGAGCTGACGTGTGTGAAAACAGAGACCTACAAACAAACCATGCAAGCAAAGATATTCACTTTCCATCCTTCAATGGGAAGAGAGCTGACGTGTGTGAAAATAGAGACTTAGAAGCAAACCACACAAGCAAAGATATTCACTTTCCATTCTTCAATGGGAAGAGAGCTGACGTGTGTGAAAATAGAGACTTAGAAGCAAACCACACAAGCAAAGATATTCACTTTCCATTCTTCAATGGGAAGAGAGCTGACGTGTGTGAAAATAGAGACTTAGAAGCAAACCACACAAGCAAAGATATTCACTTTCCATCCTTCAATGGGAAGAGAGCTGACGTGTGTGAAAATAGAGACCTAGAAACAAACCACACAAGCAAAGATATTCACTTTCCATCCTTCAATGGGAAGAGAGCTGACGTGTGTGAAAATAGAGACTTAGAAGCAAACCACACAAGCAAAGATATTCACTTTCCATTCTTCAATGGGAAGAGAGCTGACGTGTTTGAAAATAGAGACCTAGAAGCAAACCACACAAGCAAAGATATTCACTTTCCATCCTTCAATGGGAAGAGAGCTGACGTGTGTGAAAATAGAGACCTAGAAGCAAACCAAGCACACAAAGATATTCACTTTCCATCCTTCAATGGGAAGAGAGCTGACGTGTGTGAAAATAGAGACTTAGAAGCAAACCACACATACAAAGATATTCACTTTCCATTCTTCAATGGGAAGAGAGCTGACGTGTGTGAAAATAGAGACCTAGAAACAAACCACACACGCAAAGATATTAACTTTCCATCCTTCAATGGGAAGAGAGATGACGTGTGTGAAAATAGAGACTTAGAAGCAAACCACACAAGCAAAGATATCCACTTTCCATTCTCCAATAGGAAGAGAGCTGACGTGTGTGAAAATAGAGACCTAGAAACAAACCACACAAGCAAAGATATTCACTTTCCATCCTTCAATGGGAAGAGAGCTGACGTGTGTGAAAATAGAGACCTATAAGCAAACTACACAAGCAAAGATATTCACTTTCCATTCTTACCTGGGAAGAGAGCTGACGTGTGTGAAAATAGAGACCTAGAAACAAACCACACAAGCAAAGATATTCACTTTCCATCCTTCAATGGGAAGAGAGCTGACGTGTGTGAAAATAGAGACTTAGAAGCAAACCACACATACAAAGATATTCACTTTCCATTCTTCAATGGGAAGAGAGCTGACGTGTGTGAAAATAGAGACCTAGAAACAAACCACACACGCAAAGATATTAACTTTCCATCCTTCAATGGGAAGAGAGATGACGTGTGTGAAAATAGTGACTTAGAAGCAAACCACACAAGCAAAGATATTCACTTTCCATTCTTCAATGGGAAGAGAGCTGACGTGTGTGAAACTAGAGACCTACAAACAAACCATGCAAGCAAAGATATTCACTTTCCATCCTTCAATGGGAAGAGAGCTGACGTGTGTGAAAATAGAGACCTAGAAGCAAACCACACAAGCAAAGATATTCACTTTCCATTCTTCAATGGGAAGAGAGCTGACGTGTGTGAAAATAGAGACTTAGAAGCAAACCACACAAGCAAAGATATTCACTTTCCATTCTTCAATGGGAAGAGAGCTGACGTGTGTGAAAATAGAGACTTAGAAGCAAACCACACAAGCAAAGATATTCACTTTCCATTCTTCAATGGGAAGAGAGCTGACGTGTGTGAAAATAGAGACCTAGAAACAAACCACACAAGCAAAGATATTCACTTTCCATCCTTCAATGGGAAGAGAGCTGACGTGTGTGAAAATAGAGACTAAGAAGCAAACCACACAAGCAAAGATATTCACTTTCCATTCTTCAATGGGAAGAGAGCTGACGTGTGTAAAAATTGAGATCTAGAAGCAAACCACACAAGCAAAGATATTCACTTTCCATCCTTCAATGGGAAGAGAGCTGACGTGTGTGAAAATAGAGACCTAGAAGCAAACCATGCAAGCAAAGATATTCACTTTCCATCCTTCAATGGGAAGAGAGCTGACGTGTGTGAAAAAAGAGACCTAGAAACAAACCACACAAGCAAAGATATTCACTTTCCATCCTTCAATGGGAAGAGAGCTGACGTGTGTGAAAATAGAGACCTAGAAACAAACCACACAAGCAAAGATATTCACTTTCCATTCTTCAATGGGAAGAGAGCTGACGTGTGTGAAAATAGAGACCTAGAAACAAACCACACAAGCAAAGATATTCACTTTCCATCCTTCAATGGGAAGAGAGCTGACGTGTGTGAAAATAGAGACCTAGAAGCAAACCACACAAGCAAAGATATTCACTTTCCATTCTTACCTGGGAAGAGAGCTGACGTGTGTGAAAATAGAGACCTAGAAACAAACCACACAAGCAAAGATATTCACTTTCCATCCTTCAATGGGAAGAGAGCTGACGTGTGTGAAAATAGAAGCCTAGAAGCAAACCACACAAGCAAAGATATTCACTTTCCATTCTTCAATGGGAAGAGAGCTGACGTGTGTGAAAATAGAGACCTAGAAACAAACCACACAAGCAAAGATATTCACTTTCCATTCTTCAATGGGAAGAGAGCTGACGTGTGTGAAAATAGAGACCTAGAAGCAAACCATGCAAGCAAAGATATTCACTTTCCATCCTTCAATGGGAAGAGAGCTGACGTGTGTGAAAATAGAGACCTAGAAACAAACCACACAAGCAAAGATATTCACTTTCCATCCTTCAATGGGAAGAGAGCTGACGTGTGTGAAAATAGAGACCTAGAAACAAACAACACAAGCAAAGATATTCACTTTCCATTCTTCAATGGGAAGAGAGCTGACGTGTGTGAAAATAGAGACCTAGAAACAAACCACACAAGCAAAGATATTCACTTTCCATCCTTCAATGGGAAGAGAGCTGACGTGTGTGAAAATAGAGACCTAGAAGCAAACCACACAAGCAAAGATATTCACTTTCCATCCTTCAATGGGAAGAGAGCTGACGTGTGTGAAAATAGAGATTAGAAGCAAACCACACAAGCAAAGATATTCACTTTCCATCCTTCAATGGGAAGAGAGCTGACGTGTGTGAAAATAGATACCTAGAAACAAACCACACAAGCAAAGATATTCACTTTCCATCCTTCAATGGGAAGAGAGCTGACGTGTGTGAAAATAGAGACCTAGAACAAACCACACAAGCAAAGATATTCACTTTCCATCCTTCAATGGGAAGAGAGCTTACGTGTGTGAAAATAGAGACCTAGAAGCAAACCACGCAAGCAAAGATATTCACTTTCCATCCTTCAATGGGAAGAGAGCTTACGTGTGTGAAAATAGAGACCTAGAAACAAACCACACAAGCAAAGATATTCACTTTCCATCCTTCAATGGGAAGAGAGCTGACGTGTGTAGAAATAGAGACCTAGAAGCAAACCACACAAGCAAAGATATTCACTTTCTATCCTTCAATGGGAAGAGAGCTGACGTGTGTGAAAATAGAGACCTAGAAGCAAACCACACAAGCAAAGATATTCACTTTCCATCCTTCAATGGGAAGAGAGCTGACGTGTGTGAAAATCGAGCCCTAGAAGCAAACCACACAAGCAAAGATATTCACTTTCCATCCTTCAATGGGAAGAGAGCTGACGTGTGTGAAAATAGAGACCTAGAAGCAAACCACACAAGCAAAGATATTCACTTTTCATCCTTCAATGGGAAGAGAGCTGACGTGTGTGAGAATAGAGACCTAGAAGCAAACCACACAAGCAAAGATATTCACTTTCCATCCTTCAATGGGAAGAGAGCTGACGTGTGTGAAAATAGAGACCTAGAAGCAAACCACACAAGCAAAGATATTCACTTTCCATTCTTCAATGGGAAGAGAGCTGACGTGTGTGAAAATAGAGACCTAGAAGCAAACCACACAAGCAAAGATATTCACTTTCCATCCTTCAATGGGAAGAGAGCTGACGTGTGTGAAAATAGAGACCTAGAAGCAAACCACACAAGCAAAGATATTCACTTTCCATCCTTCAATGGGAAGAGAGCTTACGTGTGTGAAAATAGAGACTTAGAAGCAAACCACACAAGCAAAGATATTCACTTTCCATCCTTCAATGGGAAGAGAGCTGACGTGTGCGAAAATAGAGACCTAGAAACAAAACACACAAGAAAAGATATTCACTTTCCATCCTTCAATGGGAAGAGAGCTGACGTGTGTGAAAATAGAGACCTAGAAGCAAACCACGCAAGCAAAGATATTCACTTTCCATCCTTCAATGGGAAGAGAGCTGACGTGTGTGAAAATAGAGACCTAGAAGCAAACCACACAAGCAAAGATATTCACTTTCCATCCTTCAATGGGAAGAGAGCTGACGTGTGTGAAAATAGAGACCTAGAAGCAAACCACACAAGCAAAGATATTCACTTTCCATCCTTAAATGGGAAGAGAGCTGACGTGTGTGAAAATAGAGACCTAGAAGCAAACCACACAAGCAAAGATATTCACTTTCCATCCTTCAATGGGAAGAGAGCTGACATGTGTGAAAATAGAGACCTAGAAGCAAACCACACAAGCAAAGATATTCACTTTCCATCCTTCAATGGGAAGAAAGCTGACGTGTGTGAAAATAGAGACCTAGAAGCAAACCATGCAAGCAAAGATATTCACTTTCCATCCTTCAATGGGAAGAGAGCTGACATGTGTGAAAATAGAGACCTAGAAGCAAACCACACAAGCAAAGATATTCACTTTCCATCCTTCAATGGGAAGAGAGCTGACGTGTGTGAAAATAGAGACCTAGAAGCAAACCACACAAGCAAAGATATTCACTTTCCATCCTTCAATGGGGAGAGAGCTGACGTGTGTGAAAATAGAGACCTAGAAGCAAACCACACAAGCAAAGATATTCACTTTCCATCCTTCAATGGGAAGAGAGCTGACGTGTTTGAAAATAGAGACCTAGAAGCAAACCACACAAGCAAAGATATTCACTTTCCATCCTTCAATGTGGAGAGAGCTGACGTGTGTGAAAATAGAGACCTAGAAGCAAACCATGCAAGCAAAGATATTCACTTTCCATCCTTCAATGGGAAGAGAGCTGACGTGTGTGAAAATAGAGACCTAGAAGCAAACCACACAAGCAAAGATATTCACTTTCCATTCTTCAATGGGAAGAGAGCTGACGTGTGTGAAAATAGAGACCTAGAAGCAAACCACACAAGCAAAGATATTCACTTTCCATCCTTCAATGGGAAGAGAGCTGACGTGTGTGAAAATAGAGACCTAGAAACAAACCACACAAGCAAAGATATTCACTTTCCATCCTTCAATGGGAAGAGAGCTGACGTGTGTGAAAATAGAGACCTAGAAGCAAACCACGCAAGCAAAGATTTTCACTTTCCATCCTTCAATGGGGAGAGAGCTGACGTGTGTGAAAATAGAGACCTAGAAGCAAACCACACAAGCAAAGATATTCACTTTCCATCCTTCAATGGGAAGAGAGCTGACGTGTGTGAAAATAGAGACCTAGAAGCAAACCACACAAGCAAAGATATTCACTTTCCATTCTTCAATGGGAAGAGAGCTGACGTGTGTGAAAATAGAGACCTAGAAGCAAACCACACAAGCAAAGATATTCACTTTCCATTCTTCTCCGATTGACACCGGAAAAGTGAATAAAAACCATATAAAACCAACCAGCGTTCTTGGAAGTGATCGAATATTTATCTAAACAGGTTCCAGCCTCCCCCCAATAACAAGATGAATTCCAGGTGGACAAGATCAACGACACATAAAGTTAAGGTATGTTTAAAATACACGTATCACCCCCACACACGCATATAGACAATTAGATACGAATATATCATAAATAGACAGCAACAACATAAGCTAGGGTTCAAAAAGTGAAGAATCACCAACAACAGACATTTAGTGACACGTATACACATCAGGATGTACCCTTCGTCCCAAGTACGCATACCAACATGTAGACGATTATGCAGCATTAGCTAATCTGCTTCCTTTGTTCCAGCTTGTTTGACTCGTTGGTCTACTGGTCTCCACCTACTCACTGTTTTTATATCTCATTATTAAACATCTTCCTTCTCAAGTAGGTTCTTTCAAAGAACCGGAAGCTACTCTTTCTGCGAATTGCTTTCGCCCAATATAACTTTTTCTGTAAACTAAGGTCAATAGGTATTAGATATCTTAACGAGAAACATTTTTCGCCCATGTTATCTTTTTCCACCAAGTGGCTTCAAGCCTTGTCTAGAGCGATTTTCTACAAAACCTATCCTATTCAAATGGAGTGTATTAATCTATCTTTATTAAGACAAATAGCTAAATAAACGTGCAAATATATATACATAAATTTTATTCCGAATAGTTTAATAGTATTTGCCGGAATAATAATTCCGTCTCAATATTATCAGACGTTGCATTTTTTCACCCACTATACTCTTTCTTATTTGTACACGAAGGTCAATAGGCATCTGATATATTCACGATAATCATTTTTCGTCCTTGTTAGCTTCCTACATGTAGTGGCTTCATGCCTTGTCAAGAGCCATTTTCTACAAAGCCTACCTAATGAAATTGAGTATAATAATATATCTTTATTAAGACCGAGTAGTTAAATAAACGTGCAAATATGTATACATAAATTCTGTTCCAAATTGTTTAACAGTGTTTGGTGTACTTAATGGTTTCGTCTCAACATTAAAACGAGCCTCAAGGCTTCATATCACGCGTTACTTGCGCTAATGAACACGCTAGTAAATCTTAACGAGCGATACGTTTTATCAGTTTTTATTTCTATTTCACATATTTATTTTATGTCCTTATAATTCATTATTTTTGCCCGCCTCTTTATTTATTCGCTGGCCGAAATAATCAGTTATTTACGCAATGATCGGAAAAGAATAGCGATCGGCCATTGTGTTTCACTTCCGGTGTTTTAGTTGCTGTTCAACTCTTTATTTCAAGGGAAACTACTCAGGCGGAAGACAGTCGCTGTTGTCCAGTGAAACACTCGACCGGATCAGTCCCCGGTTGGGGATACGCAAAACTAATTGATTAGCAAGTGAGTTGGAAGAATTTAATAATTGCGGATTAATATTCTCTAACTGCCGACTGAAAACAATTAAGGCTGGAATATCGATAACATACAAAATGGCCGACGCGTTCGTTATTTTCGTGGGAAGGTGGAGAGTTTGCAAATTTCGGCCATTATTTTACATTTTTTTTTGTTTCCATTTAATTCGTTGACGATTTTCTATTCATTTTCATACAGTTCATTACGACGGATTTATCTTCAGTTTACTGTCGTTTTATAGTGTCAAGTTTAGGATTGCACTAATTGAGTACCCACGAATAAACACACACACATACACGCCCTCCCATATATATATATATATATATATATATATATATATATATATATATATATATATATATATATATATATATGTATGTATATATAATGTCTAAACTCAGTCATTCTCTGCTGTAAAAACCAAGTTATTGTAAAACAAAATTGTGTATATATATATATATATATATATATATATATATATATATATATATATATATATATATATATTGATTGTAAAGTTCAACTTACAGTTTTAATTTTCTTTCTCTCTCTCATATATATATATATATATATATATATATATATATATATATAACTACTTAATTTACTCACATACAATTAATATACGAAAGTATAAATTTATGCGCAAACATTAAGTATTTACTTCAAAAGTGATCAATACGTACGTAGAGCTAGTTAGTAATTTATAAAATATATATGTCGATTAAGCTACACGGAATACCACACACACACACACACACATATATATATATATATATATATATACATATATATATATATATATATATATATGAATAAAAAAAATCAATACGACAAATATATAAATTTTTATATCTTTTCTGTATTTATTTCCCGTGTGGTGACGTGAAGAAATACAAAAATTATTATATTATATTAGATCAAATATATCGTAATGATTTTACAAGTTAAAACAACAAAAAATGATTTGTGCGGCACCCCCGAGGATCGAAACCAAAACCTTTACTTCACGATTTAATTTCTCCTTTGTCGTTAATGCCTGCGCAATGAAGACGTGTTTATCACAAAGCTAAAAATTAAAACATGAACCAATAGCTATTACGTTACGCGTGCATATTCGTAATGCCGTCGTTTGACCTTCACCTGGCAAATTCCTTTTTTTTTTTTTTACATTTTTTTACCGAAATATAAAGTTTTGCATGCGTATGATACTTTATTTTTTATGTTTCAAGTCTGTAAATCAAAAACTGACAAGAATTTTGTAGGTGAAATTCTTTAAACAAACTTATATACGCATACATAAATAAATATAGAAAGAGATTTGTGTTTACTATAACCTTTTTACGCTAATATTACGCAAGTAATAAATCGTGTAGAATATCTGTATGAATATATAATTCTACGTAATAATTAATTAAAGGTGATCATCCCGCACGAAACCGAAAACACTAATAGGGAATAAATTAAAATGGATGTTTAAAAGAATATGCAAATTAGCAAGAGCTTTTGCAGATGAATGTAATTCCATGACGCATATATAAGAAGGTTTTTTCCTAAATAAATAGAATAAAGGGTTTTTAAGGATGACTATAATTACACTGAAAATAAATCAGAATCATAGAAATATACATAAGATATTTCTTCTAGTACTCTGACCATTATGCTCAAGATGAGAACAGCAGTCCGAAATCCAATGATCCTCATCTAACAAATTCCGAAACGTAATTATATCCGTATTAAGACGGATATCCTTGTTCATGTAAGTTCTGTGCAACGCTGGATAATGCTGCTGGTTCGTTATCAATAATTAACATTGTTAAAATTTAATTAGTTATTATCGATCCCTCTGTCTATCTATCTATTTATCTATCTATTCAATGATACTCTTAAAATAGTTTATATTGGAAGTTATTTATTGTTTATAGAAGCCTGGCGCTGTTTATATAAATAAGCTAGGTTAAATATAAACAAAATAACCTTGGGCAGGTAGACGTGGAAAAGTTGCGCGTGTCCTTTTGAATGATGACATAACGGAACTGTGCTCAAAGGTCGGGAAGTTTAGGGTTGAGGTTTGATCACCAGAGTGAACAGACGGAGAGTCGAGAGTTAGTCACTAGAGTGGACAGACCGCCAGGACGGCCGGGAAGCGGACTAGGAAGAATAAAAATGTAGACAAGAAATGCAGACCCTGTGAAAACCATTTGAGAAAACTGAAATAAATTCATATTATAAAAATATAAAGTGTTGTTCAGTGGTTTTACACAAGAAGGAAGAACAGATATTTCAATTGGATGGTGTTGGTCATTTCATAGTTCGTCACAGAGCTCAGCAGTGAAGATAGAACTCTTGCAGAAAGAAGGTATGAAACCTATATTCTTCTTACATATGAACCGTAATATATAACTGTGTGATAACTCTCTGATATAACATGACTCAGTTTACACGTACATTAGCATATCTTCCTGGCTAGACAAACATACATACGATTTATACGTTTAATACAGATGTTATAAAAATATCTCCCTCCACCTCATCATGTACAATGGTTACTGTTTTAAATATCCACCTGATTATAAAACATATATTCGTTTTAGCATCTTACTATACAACAAAAAATATTAGCTTCACCATAAGTATAAAACCGACGAATATTTTTGTTTTCTTTTTTGGTCCGCTTTGCAAATGAATGTATAAATTGAAGGGGTTGGTCAATGTTTATACCTTCTCTTGATTGATTGCTTATCTGACACTGGGTGTCGTAAGAGATTCGGCTATTACTATCTGAGTATCATCGGTTTTGGATCAACTCTTGCCTTCTGCCAAAATCTGATCCCCTTCCCCTAAGTTAGGATCCTGGGCGAAGTAAGGGACAGCGGAAATAGACGTGTAGATTCTAAAAAAGAGAGAGGGAAATAGTTATAGAGGAACCTAAAGGATGGCCAGGGGGAAGAGAAGGTTTCAGAGAATTAGAGGACTTCGTGAGTGATCACATTTGGGTCTTTTTTGCTGTCTAGTGTAGATTTCGAGGTCTGATAAGAAGGCTCATTTTTTTGTTAATATCGAATTGAGACAAGTCTATGACTTAATTAGGATCGCGTTTACTGAATGAATAAGTTTTACATTTGTTGAAGTAAAAATTCAAACAGAGAGGACCTTTGTATTATTCAGATAATCCGGACGACTGTTCTCATCTTGAGTTTTATTCTCACAATGTCTCGGCCAACGTAACCTCCGACCTTCTACGTTGTACTTCTCTAACTTGGGAACAATTTTGTCGCAATTGCCCATGGCGTGATAGATAAAGTACTAAATAAAACATTCAGGTGTAAGTTACAATCTCATGGGAATTAGGGGTTCATTCTTTAATGCGGTCGGTTCTAGGTATAGGATTGCCAATTGGCTGAGACTCTTATGGTTGACGGAATGACATAATGCTAATTCCTTGGACGAAATTAATGGGCGTATTGGATATTCCCTAGGAACTTCTAGTTCGAGAGAAAGATCCTAGAAAATACCCTGACCAACGTCGGAGTTTTTTCCGGTTTTGTGAAGAGAGGACTTATTCATAAAATAATAGGATACTTCCTGGGTTAAAATAAAATAGGATAACATGTTTCAATCTGGATATTTTTCTGATCTTGTTCCTCTAACGAATTATAATTGTCTAATTTTATTTTTTATGGAAATCGTACAAAACAAGGGATAAAGCCACTTAATTTAAGAGGCTAACAAGAACAAAATATGATTAATAAAATGCCTATAAGTGTTATTATTGAAAATGCAAAGACAGTGCGTAAGAATAACAAAAAAAAAAACAGTCAATATGAAGAACGTTCCGTAATCGTGCAGTTCTTTAAAAAAACTACTTGAATAGAAAGTTGTATTAAATGAGGTATCAAAGTGGCAAATTGATGGCGACCACTAGACCAATAAATAAGCGGAAAACGTAAAACAGACAGACACAAATGAAGCAGGAAATAGATCAGGCAATTCATATGAACACATCTAATTTCTGTCGGTGCCTAAACTTATGAGCAGATTTTATAAGCAAAGCTTGTTTCCTATGACTGCCCGCCTGTAGGACATTTTTTTGATGATCTACCTTCCAGCTGGCTACAATATTGTCGTCTTCAAGTCCAACTTAAACAAGTTCTTACTGAACCGTTTTAGTAAATAATCCAATTATACCAAATGTCCACTACAAACGATTACTATGCTACTGTACAAATGACTACAATGCACACATTAACCTTTATCTCCGGGCCTTGATATGTAGTAAACCCTTTATTAAAAAATATGGAAAAGATTTCTGAATCTTATTGGGTACGGGATTCACAAACAACACTCCATACAGAGCCTGGTAGAAGATTTTTTTGTTTGTTTTACATACAATGGCTGCAATAAGTATCCGATACAAAGGAAAAGGTCGCTGTATTTTTATTACACGAAAACAAACAACAAAGTGCTATCCTATTGTACATTTTTATGATAAATACACATCTCGTATGAAAATCGTACAAAAATACATTAGAATAACACTTTGTTATTTGTTATTTGTTTTCGATTTCATCTAATAAAATTGAATCAACTTTTTGCTTTGTATCGGTTACTTATTGCATCCACTGTATAAATCTCACAGTAGCATTAATTAGCTGGGATTTTACAAGTAAATTTGGAGAAAAATTAAACCATTATCGTGATATCAAAGATGCAAGAGTCATGCCTCGGCCATTTTTCTTGTTCACTCAACTGTAGTTGTTTTTCGAACCGAATGAACGTTTTAAATGAATTAAAAACAATACAACGTTGTTCAGCTAGATAGAAGAGTACATTTTCCTGCTTCTAAATATATTTCTTATTTGTTATATTTGTTTTTTTAATCAATTTTTCGTACGGTTGTTTATTGTAAAACAAAAGCCAGATTTGTATATTTACGTGTTGAGCTATCCTGTTAGATGATAAAAATCGTCCAATAATCGCCATAATAATCGTCTGCTCTTTCCGCCTATTTATTTCCGGTTTTTCCATAACGGCATTCCACTGATGATTTTTTACCCTTATCCTTGAGTAGCTTCTGGCCTGGATAATGGACACACACACGCACACGCTCGCGCACACACACACGCACACACACACGCACACACAAAAAAAGACGTAATAACTTTCATGGGCAACGAGAAGATAGAATACGATATTCCAGTCTGATTTTAATCCTCAGCCACGAAATCAACAAAAATTAGACCATTTATTTAATGATCTGATCCCTCTAGATTGCTGTGCAATTCTAGAGGTCCACCTTCCCAGGCTTTGCTTTCACTTTTTTAGAAGGGGTCAGTTAATTGTTAATCGCCTGATGCGTCCATACCGGGAAATGTCGACGGAATTACTCAAGCATAGTTTGCAAACCAGAGCGTCTTATTTTGGGGCGCCGACTGCTCCTTCCCAATTTTTCTGACCCTATTCTTGCAGTCGGAGAGAACTAAGAACCTGCGCTTTGTAAACTTTCGATGTCCTTCTTGGAAATTCTACTTGCCCTCCTCCCCTCTCATACTTTTAAAATCTGAGGCTTATTCGGACAATCAGATTTCTGGTTGCACATGAATTAAATTTGTCGTTAATCCGACGGATTAGATCCACGCTGAAAGTAAACAGATAATGCCTTAATCGTGTTTGCCGATCTTCGAATAATGACAGTTCATTATGAAACTAAAGAGTCGACGAGCTAATTGCCCTGTCGAAATCGAGAAGGTCTTATTTTTTTTATTTCTAAAGAAGAAAGGAGGCCTATTCCTTTATAGGCGGAGGTTCTTTCTACACTCCTTTTCTCACACTCTTTTCCCGTTCTCTCTATGCATATCTAGTTCTTTTTCAACCCTTCTCTATTTCCGCTTTCTGCTTACCTCTTTCGATCAATTCTTTAGCGAAGGGTATTAACCTCCAGTTTCAGCAAAGTCATTTTAGATTTGGCTTGTTGAAATAAATAAAGTGTTATTTCTAAAAAAAAAAGAAAAAAGAAAAAAGAAAAAAGGAAAAAGGAGTACATGTTAATTTACATCAACATTTTTATCCTCTTTTTCCTCGCTTTTATCCTATATCTCTCCCTCCTCTCTCTCTCTCTCTCTCTCTCTCTCTCTCTCTCTATCTATCTATCTATCTCCCGTCATCGCATTTTACCTATCTCTCTTGTTCATGCTTGCTCCACTCTTTGTCTTTTTATTATTTACTAGCGAGGGGTACCCGGCGTTGCCCTGGTGTTTGGAGGTGTGTGTGGAAACTCCGGGAGTGGGGGTGGGTAAAAAAAGTAAGTATGAGGATCGAACCCGAACCGTTGAGGCAAAGTTGTAAATTAAAGTGTGAAAAAAAAAGCGCGAAGTTAACCATTGCCCCACCGAGAGATGCTAACGGAAACACGTTTGAATTTATTTACTTACTTGGATTTGGCAAGTGCCCGTTTTAATGAGGTCAAGTTTGACTGCGGGATAGTATTTCATTTACTGCGGGAACGCTTTTTTTATTTTTATTTTCCCAAGATGTTATAGGAAAAGACTAACCCACATGCGGCGAGTGACAAATGTTGAATATTTATCTTCCCGAAATCGAGCAAATTTAATAGACAGGCGAGCTTCGTTTTTAACTCTGAGATATTACGATTTATATGTGATATAAAAAGTTTTAAAAAGTTGTGAACCGACCGACCGCTTCTCTGAAAAAAGCCTTTTGTAGACATACAGAAAAAGCGAACACAGACACTACATACATACATACATACATACATACATACATGCATACATACATTTTCGCTTTTATAGTTATAGATTATGCTTGGATATTCCAAGCAACTTCAAACTCTAGCAAAACCAGACTTTACATATGAGGTGCCTTCAATAAGTTTCCAGGCATTTAAAATTGTCGTAGACACTTGGAATTTATGTTATAGCTATACTCCTTATGATTTTTCTGATTTCAGATTAAAACAGACAGCTACAGCAGAATTAGGAATACACCCTACTAAAGTCTAATTGTCACAGCTAGAAAAACAAAATGCAATAAAATTCTATTTAACACTAATAAAATATGTATGGCATAAGAGATTCAAGGAAGACAGAGAATCTGTGAAGGATTATAACAAGTATAGGAGGCGTAAGGAAGTCAGAAAACCAGAGTTGTTGGGACGGTACAAGTGCACTGCAGCCGGGGCAGATTATTTCGAAGGAGACTAGAATTGCATGTGTGTACTATCAATAAAAGTGCCCATACGATAAAGTCATGAAACTTATTTAAGGCTCCTCGTAGGTTTAGATTGCTGGACTTACCATCTGGAAATATACACCCTCCTTTTTGTTCTACAATAAAAAGTAGATTCTTTACGTTATATCATATTTTTTTCTCACTCGCTACTTCCCCTTAATTTCTCTCTTCCTACTGTATTTCTCCCTGTCTTTGTATACTAACATATGTGTGCATTTCGCAATAGCTATTTGCCCGATTCACACTATTGCAAAGTTACAGGTAACATCAGTTGAGTATGAAGTAAAATCCAGCTCCCTGAAAAAGAACACAATGGATAGTGATGGAGAAAAACATCAACTTTTATATGCTTAGTCATTTGAATGTAGAAGAGATTCAACTCACGAAGATAGCAGGGTGAATGTGCACCTCTAGACAACTGCAACAGATTTTTGCAGATTACAGGTAATCCATAGTTTTTAATTCAGATGTTAGCAACAAATTTGCTGTCTGTAATTTTTAACTGATTTGGAAAAATCCCTATTTGCTAAAATAAAAAAAAAAAACTCGACTGTTTTTTCTCAATCAGGTCAGCTTTTTGAGATATAGCCAAGTGGCGTTTTTTTTTTTTTTTTTTTTTTTTTTTTTTTTTTTTTTTTTTACATTTTTGTTCACCTATACGTGGGGAGGGTTAAACTGCCATATCGAATAAAGGTTCAGACGAGAAATGATAATTTCAATGACAAGAAATATTCAACTCCGATAGCTCTAGATGATTATGTCGTAAAACAAATCAGTTTGAAGAGAGAACATATAAAAATCTTCCGAATATTGCTATTGCAAAGCATAAAGTTTGTGCGGGAGGGATTTGTGTCTTGTTAAATAACGATACGAATGATCATCAAGAACTCTCTGATGAATATAGAGAGAATACTCTTTCAAACGCTTAGGATCAACCAAAACTTAATCAAGCAGTTACCTAATGTGCCAGGCTTCCCAGGATTGACCATGAAAAAGTTGAACGCTAGTAGGTATTTATTTGCTCCCCCACCGAGCAAATCAGGCACAAGGCCAATTTTTTTTTATGTGAGGAGTGAAGGGAGGGGGAAGGGAAAAAGGGGACCAGCTCCCAAGAGGTAGGAAATGGGAGCTGGTTAAAGGTCAGGTATGTGGAGTTGCCCCCACATCTGGTCTTTGCTTGCAGTATCTGTCGGAACAGATACTACACTTTGATCTTGTCGCCCAGGCCCCGGAGGGCGCGCGGGCCAGTCTGAAAAGTTGAACGCTAGTATCATTGATGGTTCTCAGATCTGGCAGCTCATAAAAGAACCAGTGGAACTGGAAGCATGGAAGGTATTTGTTCTGGTAGTTAGGAACTATGCTGATAATACCACAGGAATGTAATCGATTTTCTCACGAGGTCTGATTTCTTTTCAAATAACACAAAAGTCTGACATGATGGAAAGAAACGGATACTATTTTCTGATTTAGCAGTGCAGAAATGCCCTGACTCCGTTATAGAAATCAAGACAACCTTGCAAAAGTAAAAAAAAAAAAAAGAATATTGTTGTACAGCTATCAATACGTAAGAATCACACGAGTAGGTAAATACTCAACGGTCGGTGTGTAAATAGATTAGTTTAAATAAACCAGCGGAACCCAGTTGACACGAATCTGCGGATCGATATGGCTGGGCGCCCCACTGTGGGTGCCTCTCTCGGCAATATCTCTCTCCGCTCACATACACAATCACGAACATACAGACACACAGCGTATCGACACTATCGTCTGCAAATCGGGATAAACTTTATTCATTGAAATATATCCACTCTGTCTTGAAAGATTTTTCTAATATAATAATAAAAGATATTTGACTCTTATAAACAACTTTCAATTTAGTTAAATTTATTTAATCAAGAATAGAAGTTTTTAATACAATTTACTCGACCCCTTAAATTCATTTCTTTTAATTAATCGACCCAGAATTCTTCCAATGTGTCATCTAATGAACCCTCTTGCTTTTACAGGAATTCTAAAGCCATGTATTCCTAGTGCTATAATTTCTTATTAAATACATATAAAATATGTATTTTGTGAATAGTGAATGATGATAAAAGTCTATATTCCAAAGACCATTATGTTAGCCACCTTATAATTTTTTCCTTTCATTCAGTCAATATATACAATTCTTGATAATATCTGTTTCGTAGCACAAAATCAATCACTTAATTATTATATCAATTAGTGAATCTACTTCGTGCTTAACTTCTCAGAAGAAATAGCAACAGTCAAGTCATCAAAAGGATTCAAATCCGAAAATTAGAAAGAGAAGCTGTAAATACCTTTTGTAATTATATGATTTCTTAACTTATTGTTTTATTTTGTTTACCGTATGACAACGTCTTTTGTTTTTCTCACATTGGATTAGAAAAGCTGCAAAATTTCTATAATTTCAGCTCATCCCCGAAGTACTTCTCCCATTACAAAACACCATATAGTAAAACTCCCCAAACAGGCGTGAACTCATCGCTAACCGGCGTAAAAATTACCGTAAAAACAAATGGACGCTTCCCCTAAAGATGCCTCAAAGCGAGGGACGCTAGATTGATTAACATGGCTAGAATTTATGCGCAGTGACATATTATATGCGATTCTCTCTCTGAATTAACTTCATCACATTTCCTTTCGAACCCGACCGCTAGACCCCTTGCAAAACATGGCGGACAATAACTCTGCCTGTTTTCACATGAATTAAATTTGTCGTTAATCCCGTGGATTAGTGTCACGCTGAAATTAACCAGATAATTTCATTATCATTTTTGGCAATCTACACATAATGACAGTTCTTTTTTTTTATTAGAGTGACGACTCGAGGAGTTAAATGTCCAGGCAAAATGGAGAATGTCTTTTGCTAAAGAATTAAAAGAGGGCATACGAAAGCAGGTCAGCATCTTAATGTCCCTCTTCATCTGGTCATCTCTCTATCTATCTTTCCTCTGTCCCTATCTCTTCTTTTGTCTTTTTATCACAAGGATTAGATTTGCGTTGAGATGTATACAATTCGAGTATACGTCATCCACAATTAGCCCGATAGTATATAATCGCCGCCTAGCTGGCTTATAGTTTTTGTTTTACAAGGAAATTCCTAATTATTAAGTCATGACGGTTACTTGAGGATAACGGTTTATAAATAAAGGATGGTAGTGTACTGATCGTTATTGTTGTAGATTAGGTAAATTTGGATCATTTAAGCGGGCTGCTTAACAAGAACTTCTTTACATTGGACTTGAAAGCTACCATATTATAGTAAGTCGGAAATAAGGGCAGTAGTACTGTTCCACAGGCGGATAGCTCTAGGAAAGAAACTTTATGGAAGCTCCGTTTAGATTTAGGCACATATAAATGTGTGGTAAATTGTTGACAGTGGTTGTATGTAGTCGAGTGTTTTTGTGAATGTTTGACAAAGAGGAAAAAGAGCTTGAAGCTGAAAGGAACCCTTGCCATGAACAGAGAGGCTCGCAACGCCTCTTCCGTTGAAAAGAGATTGTAAGGAAGAGAAAAACGCATCATCCAGTAGGTTTCGAAGCGTGTTTTCAACTCGATCATGACAGGATAGGTGGAAGTGCTTTACATCATTTGGAGAAAATGTTTGTTCATTGCGAATCACCTGAGACACCCTTACCAGGGAATGTTGACTTGACTCAAACGTTAATGTTTTTATGAGCCAGAACCTTCTCCTTTCATAACCACACCTTACCTTACGTCTGAGCACTTACAAAGGAAGTATATAAACACTCATCGACATGTTTGAGTTGATATGTAATCGATTATATTTAATTATTAATACATTATAATCGACGGTAGTGATGCTTGAAGAAGAAGAAGAAAAAGAAGAAGAAGAAGAAGAAAGAAGAAGAGAATAAGAGAAATTGTCTTTAGGAGCGCTGAACATGTTTTCTTGGAAGGAGGAAGTTTTTAGGGAATATGTAAGTCAAAATTCGTTCTATAGGTGTGTATACCCCATTTAGGGGAAATGACGCCGTTAGTTTTTTTTTAGTTTTTTTTTCAATTCTAAACCACATCTGACCTTGTGTCCCAGCCTCCTGAAAAGGAAGTATATAAAAATACATTGACATTTGTAGTTTATATGTAATCGATTAGCTTTAATTATCAAAACTTTATAATAATACCTAAAGATACATACAGTAACGGAAGTGGTGCTTGAAGAAATAAAGACTGAACTCCAATTAATACTCCCCTCTTGCAATACTTTCACTAAACACAGGACTAGGTATAACCACTATGACGAGTTCCCTTATCCTCTACCTGCACCTTAATCTAAACGTAGATTCAATGAATAAAGCTTCTTTCCCAGGACCGCCCGTCTGTAGAACACTGTTCCGCTGTTCTGCTTTCCGGCCGAATATTACATGATAGCCTTCAAATCCAATTTAAACAAATTCTTGTTGATCCGTACCCATAAATATTCCAATTCTACCCGATTTACCTTATAAGCGATTACCAGACTACCACCTTACATTCATAAACTCTTATCCTTGAGTGGCTTTCGCGCTTTTATAAGTAGTGATTCCCAAGAAAAAGAAAAGAATTTATAAAAATCACTCTAGGCAGATTTTAACGATTTCATCTGAAAGGGGGGAAGTTTATAGGGAATATCCAAAATACGTTTCTGGTATCTTTTACATCACCGTCAAGAGAAATGGCGACGTTAGGTTTTTTCATTTCTACTCCTCAGCACCGGGTATTCCTACATGGTCACTCATGTCTTAATGGCCAATCTCAACGTTATTTTCTCTCGGTGATCTAACGCAAACTAGTGTGTCAACGAGATTATGATGTTTATGATATACGGATTTGAATTAACATACCTGCATCTGTCATCTATTCGCACTGACATGATATATTATGCGATACTCCGTCTGGATGGACTTTTATCACACTCCTTCCTAACACAATCACTAGGTTTCTTGGAAAACATGGCGGTCTTACGGACAACAATAACTTTCCTTTTTATGCATCTGAGTTAAATTTCTCGTTAATCCCGGGGATCAGAATCACGCTGAAATTAAGCAGATAATTTTATTATCATTTTTGGCAATCTACAAATAATGACAGTTCATTGTTAGACTGTGGAGTTGAGGGGTTAATTGGCAAAGGAGAAATCGAGAAAGTATTTTTGCTAAAGAATAAAAGGGCAACATATGAAACATCTTATTTCTCTTCCCTTTCTCTCCCTCTTTCTCTCTTTCTCTATTCATAGATATATATCTTTCTATATCTCCCTCTCTTTTCTCGCTAGCTTGTTTAATTTCTTTTGCCATAGTTCATGTGTCGACTCTGATTTCTCTCTCTTATTTTTACATTTCCACTCCCGATTACAATGCTAATAACCATTGGTTCTTCTTGGCCTTCGGGACAAGATCAAAGTGTAGTATCTGTTCTTCAGATGCTGCACTTCATTTTCTTGTTCTCTTTCGATGGAGGAGAACTCCTTCACGACTGAGACAATTTTTATTTTTGTACCTTTTCTCCACGTTAAAAAACGACCCTGGTGTCTAACTCTGTCCCGTGGGGAGGCATAGTAAATAGGTACAATGCTACTGATTCATCTGCGCCATTTTGTAAACTTTTTTTTTCTATTTATTCTATTATACGTTTCTACCTTACGTTTTGATTTAAGGTTAGGATTTTCTGTTGCTTAAATATTTGGCTTGTTTTGAAATATTTAAAAAAAATTAAATCCGAGTCTTTGAAAGTTTGTGTTCTATTTCCTTCACTATTGTTTTTCTACCAAAGGAATACCTACATATCAAGGCTCATAGGCCACTCGAGGATAAGGGTAAAAGAGCGTACAGTAGTCAAAGGGGCAATATCATAGTAACCGTTAGTAGTGTACATTTGGTAAGTTGGATTACTTAAGGCAAACGGTCCATCAAGAACTTGTTTACATTGGACTTGAATACGACCATGTTGTAGTCAGCTGGAATACAGGCAAACGAAAGAGAGTTCCACAGGTGTTCAGTTCTGAGAAAGACGCTTTATTCATGGAATCTACGTTTAGGTTTAGGCACAGATAACGAGTGGGGTAAATTACTGCTAGTGTTTTCAGCTAGACGATTGCTTCTCGTGGTGTTTGGAAAGAAGGGACTATAGAGTGGAGATGAGACTAGCACTTGCCATAAAATTAACGATAAAGCAGAGACGAGCTCGTAACGTCTCCTTTGTCAGAAAGAGGTTGCTGGGAAGAGAAAAGGTCATCCTGACTATGCTACGAAGTCTATTTCAAATTTTGTTAAGGCAGGGTAAGGTTTTCCTTGCAGGTCCTGCCCAGATGTTGCAACAATGCTTCCTCTTTTTCAGTACGAGGATGTTATATAGATAGAGAATTACACCAGCGGTGAGATATCTACTGGATCGATAGAAAGACCCTACAATTTTTCCAGCGACCTTAGCAATGCATTTGATCTGCGTGTTCCATTGCAGATCAGGAGTAAAGGCCAAGCCCAGAAGCTTGTCAAAACATGAATCCTTTTCAAGACGAGAACCATTCATATCAATTGATGCCAGATGGGAATCAGAGCGTTGATGATGTAAATATAGAAGCTTGGTTTTAGATGCATTAAAAGTAACCAGCCACCTCTTCCTCCATTGTACCACGGGCTCAAGGTTAGAGAAGAGAGAATCTATACATTTATGGTTTATTCATATATGTACTTTCGAATCGCTTATTTGCATTTTCTATCTGCTTTCCTTCTTTCTCCGCTTTCTCATCTATCTTCCTTGACTTTTCTTTTCTGTTCTTATTACTTGCTCTTCATTTAATAATCTCCATATTTTTAGTTTTACCATTACCTACATATATCTATATGGTCTATCTATAGAAAAGCCAAGTACGTCCAAGGATGGAATACTGTTGCCATATCTGCGCAGGAGCTGCAAAAACAGCCTATCATGCCTTGACAGAGTACAAAATAGAATTCGTGATTTAGTGGGGGATGTCCTTTTCTCTACCCTGCAACCTCTCTCCCACAGAAAAGACGTTGCGATCCTATCCTTGTTTTATCGATATTTTCAAGGCAGGTGCTCGTCTGAACCCCAATCCCTGGTCCCCCTCGCCAATCTTTCACGAAAAACACCCGTCTAGCTGAATCCACTGTGAAAAATTTCCCCTCACTCTATATCTGTGCCTAAATCAAAACGCGGATTCCATGAAAAAAGCTTCTTTCTTAGAACTGCACGCCTGTGGAAATCTGTACCGTCTGCCTGCTTCCCTACGGATTACAACTTGGATGTCTTCAAGTCCAATTTTAACAAATTCCTAATGAACCGCCCCCCTAATTAAACACTTCATCAAATCTCCACACTAACGTAATGTACTTGCAATAACCCTTATCCCTGAGTGGCTTCCGGGCCTTGATATGTGGTGATCACTGTGTAAAAAAGAAATATCCTGTCATTTCCATTTACTGTCATGAATTGTACCTACTTTTTTTTCATCTATTCCTTTATTCTCATTTTATATCTAAATGTGATTAAACCAGTTTTTTTGTTTTACCATATTTGCATTTTGTATACTTCTGCCTGTTATCAGCTTCGAGATGCCATGGACTAAATAGCTTTCTTTTTTCTTAATTTCCCTCTTTTTTCTCTTATTTATTGTTTTTATGATATAATAAAGTTATGCAAAACTTTTAATTCCCAACTATCTGCTTATACGCATAAGCCTGAAGAATCCTAGAGTGGATGAAAAGCGGAATATTCAGTGTAGCTTAATCGGCATATATATTTTATAAATTACTATATATATATATATATATATATATATATATATATATATATATATATATATCACCGCATATATATCCTGAGGTTATTTTTTACGAGAGCAAGTAAAATTTTACATAAGAAAATATAGGAGTGCTCAATACCTAATTAGAGCAGGATATACTCTTTATTTATTTGTACATAAGCAGTAATATGTTAAAGAGTAGGGGAACTTGTATTGTTAGTGTTATATATAATGGTTTTTCATTATTATTGTTTTTGTTATTATTAATAGTGAAAGTCTTATTAAAGTGCAGTCTTAGAGAGAGGTTTATTAAGAGGGATGTTGTGTGTCTTTTTAAGAATCATATATATTAAATGTTCATTACTTAGACGTGTTGCTATGAAAGAAACTCTTTGAGTGAGGAGATAGTGTTCAGACAGTCTTAGTGTAGATATGAGATGTGTATGTCAAGACATTTTATAACACAGATATATAGACATATAATAACAATTTTAACTTTACCTTTTGGTAGAATCACAACACAAAGACGACATTTATAAAAACAGATGACGACCGGCCGTGGTTTTCTCATCAAGAATTCAAAGCTTCACATATTAAGTTTCAAAGTGACCGTCTCGCTTCTAGACGTTCGAATTCCAAACTGGACTGTCGTCTGTCGACCTCAGACTCTCTCTGACTCTTCCAGTTTCTCCTTGCTTAACTCTAAAGTATTCTAACTATATCTAGAACTTCCCAGTTTCCATGACGTCATACACATGTTAAAACATGTGTTTTCTTTCACGTTTTCTGCACATACGTGTCCAAAACTTTTCCTTTTTTTACGAAAGGAATTTTAACCTATATTCTCAGTAACCTATATTTCCAATATGTTAAAAACATGCTTATTAAATTATCTAGTAGCAGCATTCTTTCAATTGAATTTTCATAACAAAATTGAGAGTGCACATTCTTTTCTTGAAACTATTTTATCTCTAAGCTATACAATCGTTTGTTATACATTCCATTTTCTAATTCTCACACGTAATCTATTTCTAAACGTAAATTACGAGGTTCGAAGTTCGTCTATGCTATTTCATTTCCATTTTAAATAAATCTCTATATTTTTTATACTTACATGAAAAGGGGACAGCCCTTATCATGTAAGATTAGTTTTTTAAGCTAGCGGAGTGTTTTTCATAACGGTTTGGCGAGGGTAGACCATAGCCTCAAATGACGACTTGCCATAAAAATAACGATAAAGCAGAGAAAAATTCGCAACATAGAAGGAGGTTGCAGGGAAGGGAAAAGGGCATCCTCTACTTGGATACGAAGTCTATTTTGAACTCTGTCAAGGAAGGATAATTTCGGTCAGCTCGTTGCTAGAACCCAGAGACTTCTTCATGCAATGTAGCTCATACCAATGCAAAGTTTGCGAAGTTTCCTTTCGTATAAGCTGTATCGCCTGAAGAGGTCTCCAGTTGCTGGGAAAATAGTCGACCGAACATGCTCATGACTGTGAAGCAGCATATTGGCGTATTAGACGATGCCCATCCGGATGATGTACAAAATATCATTAATTCACTACTGATTGGCGTAATAGCCCAACGCCTTGGCTGTCGTACGGGCGGTCGGGGTTTGATCCTGGCTTGAAGTTGTTGCCTGTCTAGCTCCAGTCATGAGCTGTAATACAGCGAACCAGTACGGTGTGTGAATGAAGTCTGTATATATATATATATATATATATGTATGTGTATATATATATATTTATTTATATATAATTATATAAATGTATATATTTATGTGTATATGTATATATGTATATATATGTGTGTGTATATATGCATATATATGCATATATATGTTTATATATGTATATACACGTATATATATATGTATATATATGAGTATATATGTATATGTGTGTATATATATTTATGTGTATATATATGTACATATATATACATATATATATATATAATTATATATATACACACACATATTCATAGATCCATATAAATATATAAGGACATATAATATGTTACGTAACAATTTTAAGTGTGAGTGTAAAATTCTAATAAATAAGTAAAGATAAGAAAGAAATAATCGGAAGTCTGAGGTTTCTATATTTCATCCCCGTTGGGAATATTCAGGATAAAATAATATATACATAGATTAATAATATATATTTATTAATATACACAATAGATGCATATATGAATATATATATATATATGTATATATATATATATATATATATAAGTATATATACAAACATGTATGTCTATTTATAAATCTATACACATGTGTACGTATATATACACATGTGTACGTATATCCTAAATCTAAATTTTAATGTATAACACATAAAAAAACAAATATAATAATAATAATAATAATAATAATGATGATCATGATGGTCATGATGATGCTAAAAATAATAATAATAATAATAATAATAATAATAATAATAATAAACAAATAATAATTATGATAATAATACAAATAATAATGATGATGATGATGATCTTTATCGTGATGATTATTTTGATGGTGATGATGATGATGACAATGATAATAATAATAAAAAATAATAATAAAAATAATAATAATGATGATCATGAATATGACGACGATGCTGCTGCAGATTATGATGATGACGATTGTGATGATGATAATGATGATCATAATCATCCTGATCGTGATGATGATGATGATAAAATAATATTAATCAAATGATAATAATAAAAATAATAATGATGATGATGATGATGAAATAATAACAATAATAATAATAAAAAACAATAATAAAAATAATAAAATAGTAATAATAATAATAATTAAATAATAATAATAATAAAAACAATAATAAAAATAATAATAGTGATAATATTAATAATAAAAATAATAATAATAATAATAATAATAATAATAATTATTATTATTATTATTAATAATAATAATGTTAATATTAATAATAATAATAATATTAAAATTATAATAATAATATTAATAATAATAATGATAATAGTGATAATAACATTAATAATAATAATAAAGGCAAAACAATGGAAGTATGATTATGGCAGCAAAAGACACTGAAAAACTCAACCAAACAGAAAACAGAGAGACAAACAATACGACAAAAATTAAAAATGACAAGAAAAAAACTTGGAAACGTATGGGAGAAAGGACATGTTTACCAAGAAAGAGATCCCTAATAACGGCAGCACAAGAAACTGAATCCCTAATAACTGCAGCACAAGAAACTGAATCCCTAATAACTGCAGCACAAGAAACTGAATCCCTAATAACTGCAGCACAAGAAACTGAATCCCTAATAACTGCAGCACAAGAAACTGAATCCCTAATAACTGCAGCACAAGAAACTGAATCCCTAATAACTGCAGCACAAGAAACTGAATCCCTAATAACTGCAGCACAAGAAACTGAATCCCTAATAACTGCAACACAAGAAACTGAATCCCTAATAACTGCAGCACAAGAAACTGAATCCCTAATAACTGCAGCACAAGAAACTGAATCCCTAATAACTGCAGCACAAGAAACTGAATCCCTAATAACTGCAGCACAAGAAACTGAATCCCTAATAACTGCAGCACAAGAAACTGAATCCCTAATAACTGCAGCACAAGAAACTGAATCCCTAATAATTGCAGCACAAGAAACTGAATCCCTAATAACTCCAGCACAAGAAACTGAATCCCTAATAACTGCAGCACAAGAAACTGAATCCCTAATAACTGCAGCACAAGAAACTGAATCCCTTATAACTGCAGCACAAGAAACTGAATCCCTAATAACTGCAGCACAAGAAACTGAATCCCTAATAACTGCAGCACAAGAAACTGAATCCCTAATAACTGCAGCACAAGAAACTGAATCCCTAATAACTGCAGCACAAGAAACTGAATCCCTAATAACTGCAGCACAAGAAACTGATTCCCTAATAACTGCAGCACAAGATAACTCGATGAGAACAAACCATATCAAAGCAAAGATCGACAAAACACAAGAAAAATGCAAATTCTTTGAAGAGGCGAAAAGATAAACCATATAATAAGTGAATGCAGCAAACTGGCTCAAATGGAATACAAAAAAACAGGCACGAGAAAGTGGGGATGGCAATGCAGTAGGAATTATGCAAACAACTGCATCTCGAACACACTGACAAATGGTACAAAAATAAACCGGCAACAGTACTTAAACACGAGGATCACAAAATCCTAGGAGACATGGACATGCAACAGACAAGCCCATCCAAGCAAGAAGACCGGATATCGTAATAATTAACAAGAAAGTAAATTATTGTCATAAACTTTACTGTTCTAGATGACCACAGAGTGAATATCAAGGAAAAGGAGAAACGCAACAAATACAAACAGCTAGCCAGAGAGGTGAGAGAGATATGCGGGATGGATGATGAGAAAAATTAAGATAATATCTATAATAATAGGAGAACAAGAAGCAATTCCGAAAAATTTGGAAAAACGATTGTGAAAAATTGGAATCAGAGGAATTACTGGTAAGATACAACGAATAACAAAAAAAAAATATTAAGAAAAACCTTTGAATATTGAAACTAATACACATGAGGCACATGTGCGGGCCAGGAAAACTGCTGCAGAGGAAAAACATGGAAACAAGAACATAAAGCTGCATATCTACAAGGTGTCCATCTCCATTCCTTCCCTCTCCATTTGCTCCATCACCGCTCCCCAAAAAAGAGTGGTGCTAAATAGTCGAGAAGAGTCAAGAGGGGAAATACAGACTGAGGAGTGGGCGCTGACCAGACTCCCCTGGACAAATACGAAAAGAACTGTGAACTTGGGTGTGGGTGTTATTGCCACTCCAATTCCAGTGGAAACCAATGCCCACTGATAGCGAGAAATCAATGATAAGCGGCTGTTGCAATTACGAGAATTTTATTGCAAATATTATCAAAAGAGGTAAAGAGCACTGGATGGATATATATATATATATATATATATATATATATATATATATATATATATATATATATATATATATATATGAATGAAAAGTCAGCGGTTCTACCAAACTAAAACCGCTGCGTGAAGAGGGGAACGGGTATCTTTCACGAGTGATCATGACGAGTTTTTTGTACCGTATATAAAAAGAAACAGCTCGTGTGTCTAAATATATAAGTTAATTGCTTTAATGAAACAAAAATGTAACATTCGGATCCAATGGACTAGGTATCTGCCTATCCTTAATAATGCGTCTCCTTTAAGCTGGTGATCCGTTTTTTATGATAACTATCTCGTGAAGTACTTTACCTCCCATTTTTACCTACTCTTTGGTCGTACTGTTCATGTCTTCTTATGAGTCTAATGACAGAGGCCTTAGAGGCAAGGACAGTTAACCGCCCACCGTCCGGTATAAAATGACGATAAAATTTTCGAGTTATAAACTATTGTTTTTTTTTCATATAAAAAACAAATTTGACAATAGGCACAAACGAAGAATGACACTAGATGGGTGCATTATATATATATATATATATATATATATATATATATATATATATATATATATTAAGGGAATTAGAACGAATAGTCTAAAGAGAGGAGTTCATTTTAATGTATTAGTAAATGCATTAATACAATCAAAAGAAAACCGTACTCGTTGTAATGTAGATATAAAATAAGCTCGATAGGCATGGATATCCTAGAGCTATTTTAATATTGATTAAAATTATTCATGATTTAAAATTTAAAATCGGTTTCAAAAGGAAGAATAAACAAAATCATAATCGTTTCGGAAAAGATGCTTTTATTGAGACAAACAATACGTCTTTAACAATAATTTTATCGTTTGATTTTATAAAACAATGTTTCTTCATCAGCAAAAACGTGGGAGGGCGTTTAAAGACACCAACAATAAAACTAGCATTTTTTAAATAAGCCAGATATATCTTTTATTCGCCCGCCTTTAAAGCCTGTAATATCTAAGTCAAACTATTCATTGTCATGTTGTTGATATATATATATATATATATATATATATATATATATATATATATATATATATATATATATATATATATATAAAACTTATAAGGATTATAAAAAATAAAATGAGCCTATTCCTTGTCAACAACGCCAACGAAACATTTTTATGAAACTTCCTGGTACTTAGCTATTGCTTTTAAATTATGCATCATTTAAAATAAAAAGAATTATATCTACACATATACTGAAATTAACAATGATTTACAATAAAATTAGCTATTATCAATTACTAGTGAGCGGTCATTCAAATATTTTACCCGATTTCGATACAATTTCTGATTCTATGCTTTTAAAATCGTTAAATATTTGCTTACCTTTAAAATAATTTTTCAAATTACATTTTAAAAAATGCAATACTTGCAAATATTTTCGCACACATAAAACTCCGCTAGGAAGACTGATATATATATATATATATATATATATATATATATATATATATATATATATATATATATATATATATATATATATATATATATATATCACTTTTACAATTGGTTTTTGCTTCAGGTAGTCTAAACATTACGCCACGGGCCCAGGAAATAAATATAGGGTACTGTTCGAAATTCGGAGCAACTTTCTGAGTCGGAGAGAAACATTCTCGATTTCGACAACATACACCTGAAAAAGATCGGAGGGTACATCGACCGAAACGTTGTGAAAATGATGCTCAAGAAGAGAACAGTAGTCCGAGGAATCCAAATAACAGAAATAGATAATCCTCATCTAAAAAATCAGAAATTGCAATTTAAACTCAATAAATATAATGTTATAGCTGCTTGCCAATGGGCTGTGTTAATTTATATATTACGCTAGACTGTTGTTGAACCTATTTTGGAATCATCATCCCGTTAATGTGTCTATCTGTTTCGTCTGATCCAATCAGCGCTTAATAACTATGGTCGAATCAATAATGCTCATAAACGATGCTAGAAACAAGTCTGGGGGGAGGGTATTTTCCCTTTCCATATCAAATAATCTACATATTAATACGATAACGAATGTGTTATTTTGTGTGTCACGTTTACACCTTTTTGCTTCCGAGTGAATGTCGTTTAATTCTTTGCATTTGTTTTTGCAATGAATAATTTTACCAATCGTTTTTCACAAGTTTTGGTTTAGATTATAGCTCAAGTCATCTATTTTTATAAATAAATTTACCAAGAATTCTTCATAGGTTTTGGTTTCAGTTTCGATTATAACTGAAAGACCTCAAATTATATATATATATATATATATATATATATATATATATATATATATGTATATATATACATACATATATATACATATATATATATATCGTTCTCTTCTGTTTCTATTTATGATTCTTTTTACGATCAATGGTACTTGTAAAGTCTGTGTGCTCTAACATATGTGATCTTATTATATGGGTGTGTGTGTGTGTGTGTGTGCGTTCTATCCTTACAGATCTTTCCTTGAAGGGTCTCGACGTTTATGTGTAATGTATACATAGCTGCTTTCCTTGTCCAGCGGATGATATCTTCTGGTCGCTGGTCTGCCATCTTGTGGGGAGTGGTCACTGCTGCAGACAGACGCATTGAAAACACAAGATGAATTTGAAGAGTAAATTCTTTTATTAAAAGGAAAGCCTATATCTGGAACCCATGGTTGTCGGAGACCCAAGATTTCCCGTCTACATTCTCTGCTGCCCAAGACTAACCCGAGCCAACGTGGTCGCCAACCGGAAACCGACGACCAAGAGATGTTTAGAAATAATGAATGGCGCTTACAACAGGAGGGAGCACTTCCTCAATATCATCATGACGTAAAAGCATATCTTGATAGTCAGCTGCGAAACAAATAGTTAGTACGAAGAGGAAGTATCGAGTACTGTCCAAGCTTACCGTGGATGTTTGTCTTTTTTTGGAGCGGAGGAATGGGGAGCATGTTAAACCCAGGGTTCACACCACAACACCAGCTGCACTGAATGAGTTGAAATAACCATTGAAGGAAGATGTGTCAATATACCAACTGAACTGATTTGGAATGTTTTTGATCCACTCGGTGAGCGTTGCCAGCTATCCCTGGACGACAATGACCATAAATTTGAACTCGGTCTATAATAACCTGGTTTCTACATTTGTTCAAAGTATTTTTATGTACGAAACCTGTCCTTCTCATAATAAATGATGGTTTTATGGTCATTTAAAGAGTGTATACATTTCATTGGGACCTCCTGTATATATTCTTCGTAAGTTTGGTTGTATGTTTTGATTCAACTTGATGAACCCTAGTCATATGGACATACATTTTTTAAATCACAACTGTGTAATATATAAGCATCTACAGAAAAATTTAGTCTATAATAATATACGAAATCTGCAAAAGGTGAAATATCATATTTAAGCGTATTTTACGATTTATCTTAGATAAATACTTTTGTATTTGTAACAAAAGATATGCAATAATATCATTTACGCTGAACATGCTCAGAATACAGCATCAATATAAAAGTTGAAATTCCACAGGTCCTGCTAGTTTTAAATAAAAAATAGATGTCTTGTGTGCCAACTAAACATCTAAATAATCTCGCCATTTTGTAAAACCGTTGAAACAGTAGACGTAATTTAATTGGAATTAATTATCGAGATGATAATTATTTATTTATTTATTGCGGACGATTATCCGCATTTTGTTTGTGGCGCAGTAGATAGAGACATTGAATTTCTAAGGTTCCGGGTTGGAATTATCTAAGGATAGTGGTTTCAATCCTACCTAAAGCCGGCCAGACTAGAGTTTTTGGCCCAAAACATGGTGAGACGACAACAACTATGGATAACAGTAATTGCTGAGAATGCAGTTACGAGATTTGAAGTTCCTATTCCGTCGCGGTTACCACCTGAAGAAGGTCAGAGGAATAGTTGTCCAAAACGTCGTGAAGTGACAACTAAAAAAGGTGAGGATAATAGTCCGCAATAAGTAAATTAATAAGACGAAACAGTCATTTAATTTCTATGTGTTCCAAAAACTAAACGGAAAATCGATAAGCAAAGTTTCGTTTCTAGAACTATCTGTGTGTGGAAAACAATACTCAAGGTAAGCTTCCAAGATAATCCTTAAAATGGTCGTTTTAAATTCAAAGGTTAACAAGTTCTTGCTGAACCGTTCTTTTTTTTTTTTTGTTGGTAATATAAGATTTCCAAGTTTCATCATTCCCTGTCATCACATCGCTTTTTAACGGACTTACGTTTTAGAGTTTCCACTTTTTACATGTATTGAACTGGCCCGTTTCGTAAACGGTATTCGAAATGCTGTAAAGGACTATCTCTCCATCCGGAGGAACATCATAACAATTCTTGTTATACTTTATATAATTTTAATTCTCAAAAGTTTGTGACTTCCCTTGGTGTTTATCAACGTCTCTCTAGATTTCTACATCTTTCAATATGTGCTCTATAAGATTATGTTGATTAAGTCGTCTTTAGCGAAACTTTCGGTCCCAACTTCAATCTGATTTTGATGCTAGATTCTGCCTTGATTTGTGTGATACGTGTGCATGTCAAAGACTATTTATTTGTCTTACGTAAGCACTTACGAAAAAAAAAACACTTTTTGTTTATTGATAAATTTAAATATTTTAATTAGCTATTCGTGTTGTAACATTTTTTCTTACTAAATTCCTAGTAAGCTCTTTATTTTAAACTCTTTTCGTATAGCAAATAGTTTAACTGTTTTTTAAATATTTGACAGATCGTATATCGCATCTTTTATTATTATTTTGGAATTGTTTTTTTAATATTCTCCATGCTTACAAAATATTTGCTAGTATTCAAAATCAATAAAGTTTTTATCACTCAATGGGAAACCCTTCCCTAAACTTTAGCCATCTAACTCTCTCCCGAGTTATCCGCTGTCATGTGGGACCCATGTACTGTGTTAGGTCATCTCTCCCTCGCGTTCTTGTCTTCCTTTTGGCCTCTTATATTCACGAAGTTTCCATTCCGTTGTCCTGATGGACCATCGGTTGTCATGTTGTCTTGCTACGTACCCTGGTTATGTTTGGATGTTTTGATGGCAGTATTGAAGTCAATAATTCTTATTTGTTGGCGGATCCAGATGTTTAGTTTTTGTCTTGTATAGTGATGGCTGACATTATCCTCACCGTATTTCTTTTGTGCCACTGCCAAGATTTCACTTTGGCGAGTTGTCAGGGCTCATGTTTCACTACCGTAGATCATCGCAGGTAGTACATATTCATTGAAGATCTTCCCTTTGATTACCATATTTACTTTTCATCTTCTCATGATACTCTCAACTTTCTCAAAAGCTTTCTAGCGTTGCATTGTTACAAAATGTACTACTGCAATGCAGTAAATCTCTTAACTACGAATTCGCAGATACCTAAACTGCAACATCTGGACGGCAGTGGTACCATTAAATAGAGCAACCTTTTGCACTCGGGAACCTATTTTCTACATAGTCACCACCATTCTTAATGCACCTTTTTCTTTCTTTTTACCTTTTCTACGAAGACAAACAGATAAATCTACTTACCTATTTAAAACCTTGTCCTATATACTCCCGTTATCAACTCTTAATATTTTTCCTTTTTTCCGGTCCTTGATATGACCTTAAACTATATCCGATAATGAAGCCCCAGCTTGCAGGCTTTGGGGAGGGTGGAACCACCTTTTTATTGCCGTTGATCCCAGACCCACTTTGACCCGGAGTGATAGTACCTGTTAGGGTCTCAACTATGGGCTAAATAGGAACTGATTTGAAAAAAGAAACAAAAAAAAACAAATATATTCTATTAAAAAAATGTTTCTTCAATATAACTGAATTCGGCACTTAATAACCTGAAAAGGGTTGATATACAGTAAAAAAAAACAACAACCAACTAACCCTTTTATCCCTTCTAGTTTTTTTTTTCTGACCCTTATATCTGCTTCGATTTCTTGAATATCGTCTTTCACGCCACCTTTCATGAAGCCCACTCAACCTGGGCATAACAGAAATTCACGTTTGTAAATCGGAAATCCTTCCTGGTAATCGGACCCCTTTCATTTAACACTTTCATGTCCTTTGTCGCCATCTTAAATATCAAACAGGACCATCAAAAGACAAAGATTTGTGTTGTTAGTGTTGATATCTACGAGGAAAACAAATTGATTCAGCGTAATGTATATCACCTTGCTAACGTTTAATGTATTGCTACCAAGTCATAGTGCGCGCAGACCACAAGTCTCGCGAGCTACACTCCAAGGTAACAGCCTCTTACCTAGTGTTATAAATAATATCCAGTCCCCATACATTTATATTTTATTGGATGTCTGTCGAGATCTCTACTTCCAATATATTTTTATCCGCACCTTGACGTCACAACTATCCTGGAAAACGACCCCGTTCATTTTATTCCCCCTCCCTCAAATTCCACCCCCAAAATTGAAACTGACTCGCTTATTTTCGGTGTTGTAAAGACTCCTACGGACATGTAGAACATATTCCTGTTGACACACCGGTTCCCGTTTGATCACAGAAGTTAAGCAACGTTAAACCTGTTCAGTACTATAATGGGTGATTAGTTAAGAATTCCAAGTGCTGTATGTGTCTTCCACTTATGTCGATATTGTTTCCAGTCGTGAAGCACTTCTAATTGTGACTGGATGCAAAGTGCCTCTAGAAGTGTAAGCCATGTTTAGTTTCATAAAAGTTTCAGATGGTTCGTTGTTTTAATCAAGTCTTGAGAGGTGACTGGTTTGCAGTAGACAGAACAGTTTCCGATTGTTCCTTGTTCTAAACAAGTTTTGAGAGGTGACTTGTTTGCAGTAGACAGTTCCACAGAGTAAAATATTCTTACCGTGTCGAAACGGGGGAAAACATGCGAAATTGCTACAGAAAAGGTTTAATATTTATGGAGCAATTCTGGGTTCTGATTGGTTGGTAGCAGAACGTGAATTAATTCGATTCCTCAGTTCCTAGCAGCATCGTTTATAAATAGAATCTTCCGACTTTGTGGGATCATACTCCATTACAAGTCCAAAATATTACAACAGTGTCAATTCTGAAGAAGTGCAGTTAGGTATTTCGCAGCCCTTGCCTCATAATTACATGCGTAACCTCTCTTACAGGGAGTACCTATTGTCTTTCGAAACTGAACAGAGGCAATTACGATGAAAGACTCCCCCAAAAAGGGAGTAGTATCGGGATCAGGAATTAAAAATAGAATCGGAAATTGTATCGGAACCGGGAAAAATATTGGAATCGTTCGATCCTTTGTATCTTAATTAATGATAGTATCTGAAAATGTTAGATATATTTTTATTCTTTATGAATAAATAAATGGCATTAAATCGATATAAATAGAACAGTGGGTGCATGTCCGTGTGTAAATATTTAACCGATAAACTCTTAAAATACTGGTCACATGACACTGAAATTCACAGAAAATAATGGTATTACATCAAGGGCACTTTATAACGAGTATTTTTTTAATGGATAAGTAACACGTGCATGTATATCTCATCAAGTTGAAATGAAAAATGTTCATTTCAACTTGCCGACATAGGACTGTTATTTTTGCGCATACACAAATTCACAAAGTAGCTTAAAGTACCTATTTACTATGCCCCCCCACGGGACAGAGTTAGACACCAGGGTCGTTTTTTAACGTGGAGAAAAGGTACAAAAATAAAAATTGTCTCAGTCGTGAAGGATTTCTCCTCCACCGAAAGAGAACAAGAAATAGAAGTGCAGCAAGCTTAAAGTAAATCAATTTTGTAATTCTTATTATCAATCTGGCGGTAACTCAAACATTAAGGAACACAACTGGAGCGTTAATGTTGTGTTTTCGATTTTTCCTGATTAAACCCAAGCCAATTTTTATAAACCTTTTGAAATTAGTACTATATAGTAAAATATAATATTTAACAAATAATTGTCTAGGTATTAATAAATACTAAATCTGTATTGAAATATATTTAAGCACAACCGGGAAAAGCTAATTTCCCCCTCTTCGCTGCTCTATATAAATATAAAGTTAAATGGAAATGTATGTGCTTAAGCGGTGAACCCATGAGCTGAGAGTCAAGTACCACTGACATTAAGCACATATGCAAATTAAGAAGCGTGCACGGGTTTGCGTCAGAAGAAAAGGAAAAATGGGCAGAGAAAAATGCTCCACGTGGTCGGGCAAAATGAAAAAAAAATACGATTGCCAATTGAGATAGAGATGTGCCCCCCGCAGTGGCAACGAGAGACATCTTAATTGATGTCGAAACTGTGGGGTTTAGCTAATCTAAAGTTCAGACAAAATGAACAGTTAAAAATAACAAGAGCATTGTTTCGAACGTAATGGCAATAAATGTCTTTTGTTTAATAGAAAGAAAAGCAGAGTTGGATGTATTAATCAAACACTATCGTGTTTGAATATATAGTTTAATGGCGCATTTCAAACAAATGTTACAGTTTATAGATCACATTACTGTTGCTACCAATTCACCGCTCTCGCGAAAAGAGAAGTAGCAGCTATATTGTAAAAAAAAAACTTCGATTTTCTTTCAGTAAAACAAAAGTTATGATGAATTTACTTATGTTCAAAATCGTAAAAAAACGTAAGGAGGTGAGCGACGTTTTTAGTACTGGTTTCCATAGCAACCACGTCGCTTCATCGACTACTGTTGCTACCAATTCACCGCTCTCGCGAAAAAAAGAAGTAACAAGTGTAACAGAGAGAATGAAAAATGAGAGGGAGATAATTGGGGGTTATTGAAAGCAGACGAGTGCCGTACATTGTTATTACATATGTGTATGATGATGTTTCGGGGCAAAAACATAAGACTAAAATTTTTCAAAAATAACAAGTGAATTTACTGGAAGCCTGGAAAAATCAAGGATTTCAATAGAAAAAATGCAAGCATGAAAAGTACTATGGTTAGGCTTTAACATGGAAAAATAAAAGATTAGTTGTTAAAACGGGAAAAGAAAAGGACAAGATAATCTCGTAAAAAATATCATACATTTATAACTTACAATATCGCTGCATTAAGATTCTTTTTTCAAAATCCAATTTATAACATTAAATAATCAATTCTTAATGCTGCAATATTTCAAGTTATAAATGTGTTATATTTTTTTACTAGATTATCTAGTCTTTTTCTTTTCCAGTCTTAACAACTAGTCATTTACGTTTCCATGTTTAAGCTTAACCATATTACTTGTCATGCAGGAAATGTTAATCGAGTCATCAAGGATGGCTTAAAACGCTTAAATGGTTTCTTTTTTTTTGACAGATAAATAACGTGTACAGATATATGTTGGGAATTGTAAATTTTATTAGTTTTACGCATACGCAGATTGATGCATAGCTAGAATTGGTTTACGTTAACACCTCTTTTATCTATCTGCCAGGTTACCTCAAACGATAGGAACCGCGACTGAAGCGGTAAATATTTTTTTTATTGCATTTTCACCCTAAACAAGGCATATTGCCACTTTGTTGTAGGGGGATACTATTATCAGGGACATGTGCATCAGGGGTACTGTGTAGGGAGTTGGGCAGAAATATATCGGTTTACGTTGCACTTGGACTTCTGCATGTCAGTACAGTTGGGGAAGCAGGGGTTTGGTAGGGAATTCAAAGGTATAGCAGTTCTGGGGAAGAAACTACTGGAGTTGGTTTCGATTCTCGCTAATGCCATCCAAGTTATAGTTTTAACTTTTGACACCAACACCATATAATAATTACGGAATCTGCATGAATATAAATATATTCAAACGTACTTTATTTTTTAACCTTATATGCAAATATCAGGAAGTTAAATATACTTACGTATTATAAATCTCTACTGTGTTAAACAACACCTATCCCGTTTCCCCCTTCCGTTTTTCCATTCTAACCCTCTAATTACTTCGACTTTTTGATTCTTGACATTCAATTCAGCCGTTATGAAAACCGCTCAACTCGGACCCAAAACAAGTCCATTTTTTGTCGTTCGGAAATCATTCCCGGTTAAACAAACCCTTTCGCTTAACTGCTTCACGCTCTACCCTAACCTCTACGCCATCATCTTAAATATCAAACCCTAGCATCAAAAAGCACAGATACTCTTTTTTGTGGTGTCCATAACTACTAAAAAATATATAAAAAACTAAACAAATAACATAATATCACCTTAATATGTCCGTTTACTGTGTAAGTATATCACCTAGCTAACGTTTAATGTCTCAACAATGTTGTCTCTACCCAGTAATCCCAAGATAATATACGAGATAGTTTGCACGTAGACGCGGCCGCCCGTCTCTTTTATCTTAAACAAAAAAGTAGCATTTCATGCGATTGGCCGTCACTCGACGCGACTTCTCCATTTTCTCTTTTAATTTTTTTTGTATTTGCATGCTCACCCCAAACAAGACACAGTGCTACTTTGATAAAAGGGGTACTATGTAGGGAGTTGAACAGCAAGATGTATGTTTACATTACTCTTAAACTTCTGCATGTCAGTACAGTCAGGTAAGCAGTCCTAGGGAGGAAAATATTAGAGTAGGAGGTGTTCTTACATCTGGGGATTTCTACTGTATAGGGGTGGGATTTTGCTGCTTGTCGGGTTTATTGGCAGTCTTTCTGCCGAAGCTGTACAAAAAGCTTGTAGTTCGTCGTGTAATTAATATAGCATTAGAAGTTCATTTATATAATAGTCTGGTTGTCCTTTCCTTAGTTACGTTTTGAAAAAAAGGCTAAATACTATTTTTGCATGTCACACTGCTTCAAATCAACATAACTGTTTCGCAAATGAGCATTCTTTTCAAAGTTGTACAAAAATATAAGTTTGAAATCAGTTTTCTGCGGCCTCGTTTTCGGATATCAATATAAAAAAAATTGATTGCAATTGCAACGGCGTTGGACAGATGTAGTAGTCATGTTGACGTGCAGCGTTCTTCGCCGAAGAAACAAATCAACGTATAGAAGGCAGTAATTGCAAATGCAGCATGCAGTCAGGGGATTCGGCGTTCCTATCCCGCCGCGGTGAACAACCAGAGGAAGGCCGCAGGAATAGTATGCCGAAACGTCGTGAAACAACAACTTAAAGATCAAGATAATAGTCGACAATAAATAAATTAATAAGTAATATTCATCTCAATAATGAATTCCAATTAAATAATACACACACACACACACACACACACACACACATATATATATATATATATATATATATATATATATATATATATAAATTTCGTGGTTTAATTTTGAAAAAAAACAACATATAGAGACATATATTAGATTTAACACTCCCCCTCTCTCTTTACCGTCTCTACTACACGCCACTTCCTCTTCCCCTCACCTAAAAATCCCCCTTCATCCAATATAAACAAGATAACGAACTATCTTTCTAATAGACTCATACCTCAAGCAAGCCGTTCCAACGTACTCTTCCGAATATCATCACCAGGATTATTTTGCCATCTTTGGCATTTTGATAACTATACTATTGATTCCGAGGTCCATTGCACACTTAATTCAATGTTAAAATTATATTACTCATGAGCATAATTACAATGGAATGGTATGTCCCTGATCTTAAATGGAACACGTATATCAAATCTGTTGCCAAGGCCGCTGGAAAAATGGTGGGATCTTTCTATCGATCCAGTAGATATCTCACTGCTGATGCTATTCTCTACCTATATAAGAACCAGGTACGTCCAAGGATGGAATACTGTTGCCACATCTGGGCAGGAGCTGCTAGAAAGGACTTGTCCTGCCTTGATAGAGTTCAAAATAGACTTCGTAGCCTCGTAGGAGAGCTCCTTTTCTCCTCCTTGCAACCTCTATCTCACAGAAGAGATGTTGCGAGTTTGTCTCTGATGTATCGTTATTTTCATGGAAAGTGTTCAACTGAGCTTCAATCTATGGTCCCCCCTCGCCAAACTGTCACAAGAAACACTCGTCTAGCTGTAAACACTATCAATAATTTCCCCCACTCTTTATCTCTGCCTAAACCTAAACGTAGATTCCATGAACAAAGCTTCTTTCTTAGAACTGCACGCCTGTGGAATTGTCTTCCGTTTTCCTGCTTTCCGGCTGACTACAATATGGTTGTGTTCAAGTCTAAAGTAAATAAGTTCTTTATGAGCCGTTCCATATAAGTTATTAAATTTACCAAATTTTCATTACTAATGATTACTATATTGACCAATTTCTACTGTACACTCTTTAACCCTTATCCTTGAGTGGCCTCTGGGCCTTGATAATGTGGTGATGCCTTTGTAAAAAAAAAAAAAAATTCGGATATACTTTGTCAACGCCGAGAAAGCATTTGGACCACAGCAAATAACACACAATCAACGTAACAACGAATAAGACTCTCCGGTATACTTTTCGAAATATCAAGAAGGAGCAGTACGCTTTCGCTATATGGGAATATCACTTTCTCCCCTGGGCCTATTTTCTGCCCACCCGGATTTATAACCCCGAATGACATTGGACTCCTTCCGATAATGGACTACCCACAATAATTGTGCTGAAAAGCTAAATAGAGTCCATTCGCAGCTGAACATTTTGCTAACGGCATTTCATTTCCTCTGATGATATGAGCCATTTTTGAAAATCCATGGATTAAGGAAATTAAAATAACCCTTTCTATTGTCAAGCAATACATTCTTAAATCGAATATATGTCTTTATATGTTTTTTTTTTTCAGAATTTAAAATTTAACCACGTAACATATATATATATTGCTCTGACGTTCACAGGAAACATGAGTTGGAACAATTACATCGAGGGCATTGCCAGGGCCGCTGAAAGGAAGGTGGGCTTTCTCTACCGTGCTAAGAAACTACTAACACCCGAAAGTATCCTGTACCTCTATAAGGCAACCATTCGCCCATGTATGGAGTATTGCTGTCATATTTGGGCTGGTGCATCGGCTACTAGTCTCTCGCTCCTTGACAAGGTTCAAAAGTGAGTCACAAATCTGATAGGCCCTGAACTGACATCTAAGCTTCAGCCTCTGTCCCATCAACGAAACGTTGCATCCCTCTGACTGTTCTACAAGTATTTTAATGGTGAATGCTCTGACGAACTGCAAGCACTTGTGCCCCCACGACGTGAACACCCTCGACAGACCCGACAGGCTGCTAAATCCCACCCCACACTGTAGAGATCCCTAGATGTAAAATATCTTTCTACTCAAGTAGTTTCTTCCCCAGAACCGCTAGACTTTGGAATTCCATTACAGGTCCCTGCTTCCCCAACAGTACTGACGTGCAGAAGTTCAAGTGCAACGTGAACCAACATCTTGCTGCCCAAACCCCTACATAGTACCCCAGTAGTCGTTGCCCCTGATAATAGCCGCCTACACCAAAGTCGCAATGTGCCTTGTTTGGGGTGAAAATGTAATATATATATATATATATATATATATATATATATATATATATATATAAAAGAAAATATATAAAAGTGAACGTGTCTGTCTGTCTGTCTGTCTGTGTGTCTGTGTGTCTGTCTGTCTGTGTACATTTCCCTACGCAATAACTCTGTCAATTTTTAGTCTATAGACTCGAAATTTGAAATACCGGGTACTGAGATTTGGGAAAATCGATGTGACGGGTGTCAGCCAGAAATTTGGCTGTTAAGGGGTCAAATTTCAACGATTTGACCTTTAAGAACTCTACCAAACTCCTCCGACAATTTTGGGTGTGGACACTTGAAAGTTTAGATATAGGTTCCTTGAACCTGGATCTAACTTAATAAAGTGATTTGAGCCCGAAACTATAAATTTTAAGGGGTCATAATAGGGGTCAAATTAAAAAAAAAAATACTCTTTTTTTTTTTTTTTTGCTCAGCATACACCTCCAAACACCCGGGCAACGCCGGGCTGAAATGCTAGTATAATCTATATATCTATAAAAGTGAACGTGTCTGTCTGTCTGTGTACATTTCCCTACGCAATAACTCTGTCAATTTTTAGTCTATAGACTCGACATTTGAAATACCGGGTACTGAGATTTGGGAAAATCGATGTGACGGGTGTCAGCCAGAAATTTGGCTGTTAACGGGGTCAAATTTCAACGATTTGACCTTTAAGAACTCTACCAAACTCCTCCGACAATTTTGGGTGTAGACACTTGAAAGTTTAGATATAGGTTCCTTGAACCTGGATCTAACTTAATAAAGTGATTTGAGCCTGAAACTATAAATTTTAAAGGGTCATAATAGGGGTCAAATTAAAAAAAAATTACTCTTTTTTTTTATTTTGCTCAGCATACACCTCCAAACACCCGGGCAACGCCGGGCTGAAATGCTAGTATATATATATATATATATATATATATATATATATATATATATATATATATATATATATATTAGTCCGCAATAAAAAAAATGGATAAATTTTGTTTAATTCATCAGGGAATATTGTCATCACAACTAAAGAGGTGCTTCTCAGACAACTCTTTCTTGTGTCGACAGAGTTCAAAACCGACTTTGAAAGTTAGTGGGCAGTGCTCTTTTCTTCCTCACTACTACCACATGAGAAATTCAGGTAGTCTTTCTCTACTCTATCATTTATTTTCATGGCAGGTGCTCGACTGTGCTTCAATGTATGGTCGCCTTTCCCCCTATAAATCATCCACAGCAAACTCTCATCTATCTATAACTACTGTCAATATTTTCAAGGAACATTTATGAGTAGAAAAACAATCACTTTCTCCCAAGAGGTGCTGAACTAAAAGGAGTAAATTAAAGATTGACTTTTAAATCTGATTTTATTATTTGTATCGAACTATGTAGCAAAATATTACTCTCTGAATATTTATTAGTTCTTGAATTTATCTCGTTTAGTTCAGTTTTGTATTTAAAAGACAATAGTTTAATAGAGTTTTTAATAAACTCGTAATTGCTGAGTATCATTGTTTTCTTTTTATTTGCCGTCCCAAAAATTATGATATCTAGAAAAAATGCCACACCAAGCAAAGCATATGTGCTTAAATATCTTTGAGATATCTTTGAGATATTTAACCACCTTACTAATCAAAATGTTGCAATGTGGGAAGATTATTGTTGACAGCACGTCTATACTTGACAAACTAATATTAAACAAAAACTTAAAACATACGAAACAGTACTAATAAAAACTACACAACCAAACATTAAAAAGAATAAACATTACCAATAGTAGATTATAGATTAATTTATTCTTGACGATACATCCAGAAGTATTGGAAGTACTCGGACTACCACACATATGGCAGTTACCTCAGTCAGTTCATGTTTGAAGTGAAGGCGGTTATTCGGAAGAGAAGAAGGATCTAAAACAGTATTAATAAAAAGACCTATTTTATTTATCAAAATAGTTTTCAGAGAAAATTGCTGCTAAATATACACATTTAAAATTACACGGTCCTGCAGTTCACCAAGATACCACCACTTGGGAATACAGATGTGGTTTCATGAGGAGACCAATTTTATCTAGTAACGAACAACTTTACAATATTCGCAAAGAAACCAAAGGTTAATTACTAAACTGGAGGCATTCTATCTCTTAGGAAAAAAAGCAAACTTCAAGACGATCAACACAGACTTTCAACAAAGTAACCGTGAAAAAGACACAAAAAAATAGCATAAACTTAAAATCCAAAAAATTTAACAATTTATACCAAGACATATTACTCCTTCTCCACTACGAAGATAAATTCCTAAACTTGTCTGATGCTCAAATACCTCCAGCACAAAAAGTTCCTAATTACATCATGATTACAAAAACATTTAGCAACAAGTGAAGCATGGATTGTTTCCCATGAGTGCATATTAACGAGGCATAAAAAATGACTTAGTTCAGCTTTTGCCCACCCCGCCCCAATTTAGCACAAAAGTCCCAGGGGACGTCAAATCCTGGTGAAAATGAACAAACGGTGCAGTTTTAGACCTATAGTTGAGTTCTGCACCATGCAAAAAAAATGAAAAATAAATGAGTAAGTCCAGAATTTGCCCACTCCCCATTCAGCCCGCCCAAATTCCAAAGGACTTAACATATTTAAGTTCAGCAACATGCAAACTTGCTGAATAGATATACACAGACAATTTTGGACAAATATGGTAAAATAGTCCCAAAATATAGAATATTTTTATTAGCCCTAAAAGAGCCCCTCTGGCACACCCAAGAGTTATTGTGAAGTTTAGACAAACCAAATTATATAGAAATTAGTTAGTTACAACTTTTCAGGCACAGATTTTAGCTATTTTCATCCGCAAAGGTACCCCTACGGAGGCAACCTTAGTTTTTTTTTTCTTTCTGTTACTTTTTTACTCCTGTTTAATGTTAGTGCAAAATTTCAACAAATTCCAAGACGTATTTATTGAGAAAGGTGCGGACAGACGAACGGACGAACTGACGAACAGACAGTATGAACGCACGGACACAGGTGAATTTACAGGTTTAGCCTTCTTTTGTTGGAAGACCAATAAATCTGAAAAGGGTATCATTGCTTCATTAAATGTTTAAAATTTATTTAGCTATACTCTAGTTAAAGAAATCATAACATTATCCTATATATATATATATATATATATATATATATATATATATATATATATATATATATATATATATATATATAGGATAATGTTATGATTTTGTTATTATATATAATAATTTTAATCAATGCCGCCATATTAATCGTAATATTTTGAGTAAAATATTGTTGGCCTGTGCAAGAGAAGTTCCGTAATACGATCATCATGGCATCATTTATGTTGAAAAAGATGGTACTTTATTTTGGCACCATATCTAGCAATTTCTGTGTGTGCAACCTACAAAATAATAATAAATAATAAAAAAAATATAATGTTTACTCTCATTAAAAAACAAATACCAATCCACGTATACTATATAGACGAAATTCTAATACTAACCAAAAATAAGAATAAATTTACCAACTTCCAAGAAGGTTTTCAGAATAAATCTGTACTGACTTGCTGCTCTCCAATTGCACCTATTAATTAAACATGAACAATGCATTTCTAGATGGTTTAATAAATTCCAGCAATATTGAATTCTCCACGTCAAAATATAAAAAAAAAAGATAAAAATCCCTCTACCGTGAATTATTTAAGTTAGAATCTATTTCGGTAAAAAAAAGACAAACAAAAAATGACTATAATCAACAAATTACTTTCTTCCACAAATATATTTGAACTTAAAGTCAATAATAGCACCCATTAACCAAAACATAATGGGTATATCAAACATGACATTGACCAACAAATTAAGAAATTTAAAAATATTAACCGAAATTAAAGATCAAAACATATATGCACAATATAACAATAGAAATCAAATACATAGGATTGACTAACAAAGTATTTGAAACTATTATTCATAAAAATTGGCAACCTATACTTATCAATAAAATAAAAATACTCACTTTTTACAGAACATGTGTCAATGGATAATAATATTTTAAAAATGTATATGTCGCTCCCCATTTGGGAGTACTAAATTGGTCAAAAGGAAAAGTGCTCCCGACACGCATTTAGGTAAAAATGCACTTTCCTGAATGAATAATAATAATAATTGAATTCATTCAAAAAGTTTCGCAAAACAGAAACAAATAACATCTAATACACCCACACAGATGTGCGTGTGTATGTCCCGGGCGTTGGAGTTTAAAGGCTGAGAAGTCAAAGAGTAAAGTGATATACAAATTCTATGTATTTATTTTAACTGGAAATCTGTCGTTGTAAATTGATCCATGATACTTGGCTCCGTATTATTGTCGGCAGTTAAAAAATATGAAACGACAAGGTGAAACGAGGCATTTCGATTTATTACAGAAATAATCATTAGTGACAAGCTTCACCATTTGAAAGATGAGGAAAGCGTTTTTGTTTTTATTTTTACGGTTGCAATAATTCTAGTCCGTCAGCATTTTTATCACAGTGATATGGTTTATAATCAAAAAAGTCAGCAGTTATTAAGAGCAATCATTATATATATATATATATATATATATATATATATATATATATATATATATATATATATATATATAAGGCTCATTACCGTTGGGTCCCGATTTCGAATCTCGCTAGATACAGCCACGCTGATGAGTCGTAGACGACGAAACACGTGTTAGTGGATAATTACATTTTTAAAATAATACATGTATATATATATATACCGCTCCTCATGCAGGAGTACCAGATTGGTGCAAAGGGAAAGTTATTCCCAACTCGCATTTAAGTAAAAATGCACTTTCGTAAATAATTGAATTCATTCAAAACATATCGCTAAAACAAAAACAAAACAACATATATATATATATATATATATATATATATATATATGTATATATCCGTAGATTTTGTTGTTAATTTTTTAAAACGATATTAAGGTTAGCGTCTCCACCTTGGAGATCGAGTGTTTTTTTAGAAAATCGCCCAGTTTTTATTCGGACGTAAACAAATAAACATTTTATTTTATTTATTTATTATTTTTTAAAACCAGTAATCTACATACATGCATGTTTCGGGGGCCTACCCCTTTTCAGCTAGCTTGACTGTTATTAGGAATCGAGCCCCAGACTTTATGTATTTCAGTCCAGCGTCTTAATCCATTACGCTATGATGCCATAGACAATTTACTGTTCAGTTTTTATCGCTTATATATTTACGTAGATTTTGCTGTTGATTTTTTTTAAACTGAGCGTCTGTGTGTGTCTGTCTGGTCACGAATAGACTCCTATATGGTTGACTATTATAGAAAACTGATCACATATAATGATAGTAGGTGTATCGAGACACAGGAATGGGTATGTTTGATCTGGCATAATGATAATTCATTCAAATTGTGGGGTCTTTGTACGCGCCTGGTCCACAAATAAAAAAATTAAAAATTAAAAAAAACAAAACGTTTACAAGTGTTTTTGATATAGATGTACATAATAATACTTTGATAAGTATGTTTTAACTTCTATAGGGATGGGTTAATAAAATTGTGGGGTCTGCGTTCGCGCTTGTCCTCCATAGAATGAAAATAGGCACAAACTTTAATAAAGACTTTTCATATCTATCTGCGTAAGTATACTTTGATAATTATGTTTCAGTTTGAAGAAATATGGTATAAAAAATTATGGGGTGTTTGTTCGCACCTGATCTCCATAGAATGGAAATATGTCACAAAATTTAACTAGTTTTTTTTTTTTAATATAGATCCACAAAATATTGTGATAAGTGTTTCAATGTGAACAGGTATGGTATAATAAATGGTGGGGTTTATCTATTTTATTTATTTTTTTTTTGTTTTGATACCCCCAAATTCGAAGCTATCTCTTTACAATCCTTCCTTTTCATAACCTATCATACTTTCATAAATCAGAGTCCATTTTCTGATTGCTGTTTTTGAACTCAGTCAACGACGGGTACTTTTGCTGATATATATATATATATATATATATATATATATATATATATATATATATATATATATACATACATACACTTAGGAAAATAATAAGAGTGGAAAATGAAGTCACAAACACTATATATTGGTAAATATAGAATGGTTCATTTATTCAATAAGAGTTTAGAAACATTTAGTTGGGGGATATAGGGGCCTCTTTATACAAAGGCATTTCGAAACCTACTGCTTCTCATCAGAAGAGTAGAGAGGATGCTAGGTAATATAATGGGGATGCAATGTCTAGCGTGGGATTCATCAGAAACAAAATAAATCAATAAGATTATAGATGATGATCGAGTTATAAAAAATTCGAAGATAAAAGAGAGGCGTATAATATAGAGTTTAATGGAAACAGGTGTATAGAGTTTCTATCATAGTCTTAAATGTATATAGATAGTAGCATGCGTATATATACTATTCTATAAACGGAACTTTGTGGGTGTGAGTTACTTCCCTATGGATTACAAAACGGCTGGGCCGACTTTTAAAAAAAATCACAGGAATGTGGGTGTGCTCTTAGATATGTTTTCTATTGTATGTCTTCAATGGTTTTTTTTCGGAATGTCTTCGATAAGTATTGACAATCGAACAAATACGATTTAAAAAATTGCAGAAAATTTGGATTAAAATTGAAACCATATACAGCCTTACATCCCACATGCACGTGAGGTGTTTTATTACCTCGCCAGCAGAAAGCTTGCATAAAATCAACGTAATTTATTTGGGTTCGTTGGAAATGAATGGTTGCTTAGAGCACAATGGAACTTGAATTTTGCATTTTAAACTTTGTTTTAGGTCATTATATAAAGATATATTGTTTATAGATTCAACAGTAGATTCTCTACAGCCCAATGTAAACTACAATGCATTGTTGATTAAGCGATGCTTCCTCTGGATGTGCCGTTTTAGGTCAAAACTAGAACAGGCAAAGAATCGTTTTGATTGAAAAAAATGGCGATTTTACTTATTCCAATGACAGTAAAATATAAGACGGCGAAACATTAGTTGACCCTCATTCAATCTCGGGAAACGTCGAGTCTGCCTGCTAGAAGACACACACACACGCAAACACACAAACACACAAACACACACACACACACACACACACACACACACACACATATATATATATATATATATATATATATATATGATTAGTTTTTTTTTGGAAAAAGAATTCCAGCAGAGTGCTCAATTAAAAGGAAAATCCAAATTGTAAGAGCGTATTTATATTTTGTGTACAGAAAGTTGTTCGTGTAGGGGTTCAAATTAAAATCGATTTATAAGAAGACATTTTTTTTCGAAATTAGATCTTAAATTTAAATAAGTCAAAGTTTAAAATTAGGTATTATATCATCCGATAAAAAGGGGGGGTTAACAAAACGAGATTTAAACGTGAATGCGCACGGTATATATACTTCACACTTCCGGTTATAAGATAGACGAATATTGGCTGAAGAGAGCTTGATAAGGATACCTTAAGGATACCTTAAACGAACCTTATTATCGGACTTGAAACCGACGGTACCAATGATCTGTCTTGTTTTATTGTATTGTATTTGTATTCATAGTTAATATTTATTTTTGTGTAATGTAGGGTGTCTGTATATATATATATATATATATATATATATATATATATATATGTATATATATATATATAAATATATATATATATTTATATATATATATACATATATATATATATATATATATATATATATCACAATCGGTATAATATCTATCTCTCTCAGAGATCATGTCATCTTTAAGGCATTCGTTAGGCCTTTTATCGTTCAGGTCTATTAAGGGCGTAGGCATTCGGGGGAGCGACATTAATACTGAACACATTTTTAAGCGCGCGAACGCTCGTGGTTAAAGAAAAGTAAAACAGCACAGCATATTGTTACGGAGAAGAAACATGCTTGTGCTAGAGCTGAGCGTGTGGCCCAGCAGGGGAGGCGAGAGACTTTTAAGCTGGTGTCGAAACGACGGGGGTTCGTTAATCTCATGGCACACGAAATTAACTGTGAAAAAAAAAGAACAAGAAGTAGACATTGTTTGGAAAGTAACAGTAATAACTGCCTTTGCTAAAACAGAAAAAAAAGGGCGAGTCGGATTTATGTATTTTTGTTCCTTTGCGACGGTACCAGACGGCGTAGTGGTCCGATAGAGTTTTGAAGTGTAACCAACACGGTTCGGGCAAAACGGCCACGTAACGTTTTTTTTTTTTTTCTCTAAAATAAATTATTTATTTTTCGTTAAGAATAAACGAATGTTTCAGTTATAAAATATTTCATTAGGCTCTGATATTTTGGTTGTATGTTGTTGGTGGTGGGGGGTCAGAAGAAACAGATTTTTTTAAATACAGAGAAACACTTCAAAACGTGAGTGTGTGTGTGTGTGTTTTTAGATTTGCTTTGAAATTGTCTCCCCGTTAAATATTAATTAATTTACAATGTACACGCTCTCCTTGTATTTTTTCTTTCTGTCTTGTTGTTCATTTTTGTTCAACATTTTACATCTTTCTTATATAATGGATTTTTCGTTTAATCTAAGAGCAGTTATGTTAATACATTTATTGTCTAATGTATTATGTATTGTTTTCACTGATCGTCATGTTTGGTTTTGCGCACGCATGCATTGAATTTCTTTCGTGTTTATTTACATTAATTCTGTATAGTCACTTGCATTTTTACACATTAATTCTGTATAATCACTATTCCATTGTTAGCTACAGCATATACAGACCCAACGGGTTACGGGTAGTATAATTGCCGAATTATCTGAGCAAGATCATCATTATTATTATTATTATTATTATTATTATTATTATTATTATTGTTGTTGTTGTTGTTGTTGTTGTTGTTGTTGTTTTGTAGATTGAATTACATTTGTTGTAAAGAAATATCCAATTCAAGAGAAAATATTTTCAAATGACGTTTTATGAATTTAACTTGACTAGATTCTATAAACAAGAAGGAATTTTAGATAAATAAAAAAAACAATATGTTTTCAGAGAAAAAGGAATGTGTGTTCACACTAGTAATACCTAGATACGTGATAAAGATGTCGGCTGATAGGATTATTTGTGGACGCGTAAATGATGTAATCACAAGAATTAGTTTTATTATATACACTGATATTAGTTAAAAGGTCGAAAAGGGTTGAAAGGACTATTTGTTGCAAATAATCATGTTATATATAATAGAGCGAAGTAGTCTTGTAAAATGAGTACTAGTTCCACAGATGGCCAGCTCATGTTTGAGCTGTCTCCCCCATCATACAAACATCTATAAATCAAGCTAACCAAATATATTCGGCTAATAATGCAACCGAATAAAAGAACAACCATGAATATAATTAGTCACCGTTATGTCGTACACATTTGCTGCCCCTTTTTAGGGTCCACTGCCTTGAAGCACTAAAACCCGACAGGTTTTGTGAGGTTCGTTAAAATATATGAATCATTAATTTATCATCCGGCGATGCTTCAAATGTCGGCACGAATGAAATTATAATCAGTTTGTCTTTCAATTTCAGTGTAATTAATGATAGCCGCGGGGGTGGACAGGGTAGATGGTTTTATGTGGGTGGGGCAATACAAATAGAGCCCGGTTTGTTAGCGCAACGGGAGAGGGAGATGTTAGCGAAATAAAGAGGGCCTAATGGAGAGCAAAGACGAGGGATGGATATGTTAGGGGGTGGTCGCCTGGTTAACGCCTGGTTGATTGTCGAACCGTTACCTCCCTCTGAATGTTGCGGCCACGGACATGCGTGCAAATGGAGAACAAATTATAGCATTTAAAAAAATAAATAGAAAAATATGTGAAAGGAGTAAGATGCGTGAGTATAATTAAATAAATATAAATACTATAACTATAACATCACTCGGGAGAGCGCATACTTACTGCGCAACTCACGAAAACATTATACTTACTAAAATAAAATACGCATCAAGTGCGCTTGAAAGCCAAATGCAACGTAATATTAAGAAAATAAACAAATGTTTTACTTGTTTGAAATTTATCACAAATATATTTCAGAGGTATACTCCATCTTCAGCGTGTTGTTTCTTTTTTTCCTTTTCTTCTTCCGTTTCTTCTTCCTTGCCATGTCGTACATTTGGAGAAAGAACCCAGTTTGTAAAGAGCCGATGATAACTCCGAATTTCTTCAGGTTTTTCTAGCCGGGTTTGGGCATCTTGATGACGGATGCCGGAATCTGTACGGCATTTATAACAATATTCTATATTTACCGAACAAAGGTAGCCTGCTCTGATTCCTTCAGCGATAAACGCTTAGAAGTTTTAAATAAATCGCAATCGGACTCTTGCGAACTGGTCGCGTACCTGATGAAAAACTAAATAAAATTACGCCCTAAGCGATAATCTGAAGTTCGAAGCTGTATTTCCCAATTCCTGAATGACTAAAGATAAAATTTCGAATAATAAAAAAAAACATGAACAAAGCTGGAATGGAAAATCTCCACCCCCAAATATTTTAAACTTTTTTTTTACACAGGAATTGTTTCTAGCGGTTGTATTTTTAAATGTTTGAACTGTGCGTCGGCAACGTGAAAATAACGTCAACGAATTATACTTACTATATTTATTTCCTTGCGACGGGTGGTAGATGTGATACAAGATCAGAATGATTAGGATGACAAAGCGCCATAAATGAAAAGCATTTTTCTCGGCAAAGAATCCTGGACCGCCTCAGAATGGACGATCTTCTGTGAAAGAGATTTCCCATCATCTAAAAGGTTGATAGCGCTATTAACCGTATGATAGTTTAAAATCATAAAATATTTATATAAAATTATCGTTATAATATCAACAAAAAATCTACATAAATTTTAAAGTGTAATGGTTAACGCACCCAACCATAATACACATGCTCCGGAGTTGGATCCTAGAAACAGTCAAGCTACCCTGAGGAGACGTAGTACGTTCAAACACGCATGCACCTAGATTACTGTTTTATCACTAAAATCATAATCCGATAAATAACATTTATTTTGTTGTTTGCGTTCAAAACATACAGATGATTTTCTTAGGAAAAGAGTTTCCCAATTAAAGACGCTATTAACCGTATTATAGTTTAAAAATCAACAAAATCTTCACGTAAAAACGATAAAAATACTACGTAAAATGATCTACGACTTCGTAGCGTAACGGTTAACACACTGCGTTATAATACACATGGTCTGCGTTTCGAATACTAGAAACAGTCAAGCTACGGTGACGAGAGGTAATACTGTGAATGACGCGTGTTCGTAGATTGTGGTTTGTGGTTTCCTACAGTCTTGACAGACTATGGATACCCACTGTAAGGGTGCCTGCGTCTGGAATTTGTGTGGCAACGGTTGCGCAATCCCCGACCACGCCTCTCCTGAGCCAACATTGTTGCATACCAGTGGCAAGTTGAGGTACAGGACGACTGGAAACAATGCCGAGATAAGCGGAGAACGCATACGGCGCCTAGAATTCTCAACTGGCCGCCCATCTGATACTAAGCAAGCTCAACCTTGCTTAACTTCGGGGATCATGGCTCTTCGCAATGATTAGTCAACAATATATTGTAGTCTACATTGCGCTGTAGAGAACCTACTATCGATTTTCTGAAAATATTTTTATATAAAACAGCTTGAATTAAAGTTTAAAAGGCAAACATTAAGTACCATGATCCATTTGTGTCTTAAACAAAAACATTCAACTCTGAATGCACCCCATCATATCAAAGAATATGCTACTGCTTTTATATGACGAGCCTTTCTGCTTTTGCGGTGATAATGTATTTAATTAAAGTTTACAATGCAAAAGTCATGCAGTTTAATTGTGCTCTAAACATGAACATTTAAAACATGCTAAAACAGTTTATCCTGCCTTGACAGAGTACAAAATAGACTACGAAGCCTAGTGGGGGATCCCCTTTTCTCTTCCCTGCAACCTCTCTTCCACAGAAGGGACGTTGCGAGCCTGTCGTTGTTTTATTTTTATTTTCATGGGAAGTGCTCATCTGAGTCCCAATCTCTGGTCCACTCCTCGACAATCTTTCACGAAAAAACACCCGTCTAGCTGAAACCACTGTCAGTAATTTTCCCCAATCTTTATCTGTGCCTAAATCAAAATATAGATTCCACGAACAAAGCTTCTTTCTTAGAAGTGCACGGCTGTGGAACTCTCTTCCGTTTGCCTGTTTCCCACCTGACTACAACTTGGGCGTCTTCGAGTCCAACATAAACAAATTCCTGATAAATCTTCCCCTTAAGTAAGACACTTTATCGGATCTCCATTACTAACGGTTACTACGATATTGTCCCATTGATTACTGTACACGCAATAACCCTTATCCCCGAGTGGCTTTTAGGCTTTGATAAGTGATGACTTCCATGTAAAAAAAAAATATTTTGGAATGCGCTCCTGTTATATCAAATGACCTATTGTTTATGTTATATTCCGGTCGTTTCTGCTAACAACACTTCTCAAATGCACTCGGGGTGGTTGGGATGGAGAAGGTATTAACGTTGCTCAAGATCGCCTACTACTTCTTTCATTGGAATTTTTCCAATTATCGATTATTGTCGAAGATATTCGGGGAGGAAACCTATCTACGATCACTGTACATTCAGGTTAAATTTCATGAAAATCGGCATCGCCGTTTCCGAGTCTTTAGGGAACGAACTTACAGACACGCAGACAATTCTACTTGTTTATATAATAGTAGAGACATATTAGAAAGAGTTTAAGATAGAGACTAGGGGAGAGAGAAATTTATGATTTCCGTAGAGACTGATAGATGTATACAGGATGAAACGATAAAATTGTCGCCATAAAAACAAACTATAGCTTTATTTTAAAACGTTTATACAAAAATCAATAGGAATAACATGAGAGTGTAGTAGAGCTGACCTCTAGTCAATGCAGCCGTCTTCAGTCTCACTCACTGCCTCGATAGGGTCGGGAACTGGGAGCATGTCTTTTCAACAAACGCCGACGGGAGCTTAGCGAATACTCGGCGGATACCGGCGATTAGGCTAGCTTTGAGGTCGGAGGAGTTGGTGAGAGCAGGTAAAAAGTCGTAAAACACCTTATGACGTCAATCTGCGTCTTAATAGACTGGTGGGCCAGCGCTGAGTCCTGATGCCACACGCAGGTTCAGCCAGCGGTCACTTGATTGCACCAGGGGCGACACCACTTTTCATCACATTCAGATACACATTAGTGTGAACTTTCAAGCCGACTCCGAAGATGTAGAGTAGCATGATTTGGGCCTAACTTAAAAGCATACCAAAGACCATAATAGGGGTCGAAAACTTTGATTTCATCACCCCGTACACAACCCTGTTACTGGAATTTACATTTTGAGGATGTTGGCAATGTTCATCTTGTAATAATTTGGATCGGTACAAGCATGAGTTGTACAGCGGCGTATCTCCGATATCCCTCGTTGAAATTGTGTAACTTTCAGACATGATACCAGCCCCTTATCGCTCTTGGGATGTGTACACAACTGGCCAACTAGTAGACGGTCTGAAAAAAAAAGGAAAAGAAAACCGGTTCTAGGGCGACAATTTCATCGTTCCATCCTGTAATTTAGATGGATGGATGCTTAACAATGACTTTATTTCTAACGATCTCCTCCGTTCAAAGCAAACATTGTTAACACAATTGACCGTCTTATTCAACCCCGTTTCTAATTAGTTTTCGCATTTAACAAAGTAACAAGCGCCATGATGTCAGACTTTCATGATAACGAGATTAGCATTCCGTTAATGAAGCCCCCCCCCCCTCTCATTTCTTCTTTTTTTTTTTAGAGATCACGAGAGGGGAGTTGATTATTTCTCTTAACAATAAGTTTCAACGCCTAACCCGTCTCATCCTCGTATTTTTGTATGGCAAATGCATTGTTTTCCAAGATGGTTTTGTTCTGTGAGTCTAGCAAGGATGACTCGACCTTGAGGACCAGATTTATTACTTCAAACGTGAATTTTCAGTGAAAATTTATTTCTAATCTAATTGTTTTTATTATTCTATCGTTTACTGTTCTTTTTTTTCTTTTTTTCTTAATTTTGTACTTCTTCTTTCTATACTTCTTCTTCTCCTGCGTCGTCGTCTTCTTCTTCTTCTTATTCTTCTTCTCTTCTTCTTATTATTATTATTATTCGTCTCCTTCTTCTTCCTATACTTCCTCTTCTTCCTATACGTCTTCTTTTCCTGCGTCTTCTTCTTCTTCCTATACTTCCTCTTCTTCCTATACTTCTTCTTCTCCTGCGTCTTCTTCTTCTTCTTCCTATTATTATTATTATTATTATTATTATTATTATTATTATTATTATTATTTATAATAATATTATTATTAATATTAATATTATTATTGGACGACCTCGTCATCGCGTAGATAAAGCACTATGTGCATCAACATTTTTTGGGAATTTTTGACACCCCTAACACGAAACTGCGAATAGAATATTAAAAAAAAACTCGTAATTTCTCTTTTAAATGTGGGTTGTTTATTTTCTTTATTGATTTTACTTCCAAAATAAACTATTAAAGTTGTATAAAAAGTAATAGAGATATTATTTTTTTTATTTAAAAAACCTAATGAAATTAATTTAGTCAAGTATTTTTCAATTTTTAAAATTTAAAAATCTATCAAAATTATTCTATTGATTCAATTTTTACGATATTTTCAGGGTCAATGTAAAATGTCAGGCTCTGTCCAATAAACAGAATATAATATTTTAGACAAACGTTTTTTTGTTTTTAATTTACGCCCCCATTGTTAAATGTCTATTAAAAAGTAAATAATTAATTTACTCACCAAAGTTTTATATAACACAAATTGAAGATAAAAGATCAATAAATAATATATTCAAATTTAAAACAATAAAGTGTTTTTTTAGAAATTTACCTATAAACTCTGAAGTTTAAAATCTTTTTTTAACACGTTTTTGTTTTTTTGTTTATTCATTTTTTTGTGAATGAAAGCTTGGTCCTTGCTTCTTTAATTGAAAAACGTAAGGGTTTGAATTACATTTTTCGAGTAGTTATAAGCTTGGAAAGACAAGGGGGCGAATTAATTCACACCCTCCATTTTGAAATGTCTATTAAAAAGTAAATAATTAATTTACTCACAAAAGTTTTATATATCACAAATTGAAGATTAAATGTCAATAAATAATATATTCAAATTTAAAACAAAAAAATAAGTGTTTTTAGAAAGTCACTTGTAAAGTCCAAAGTTAAAAAACAAAAAACACGTTATTTTTTTTCAATGAAACCTTGGTCCTTGCTCCTTCAATTGCAAAACATTAGGGTTTGAATTACATTTTTCGAGTAGTTATAAGCTTTAAAAAACAGAGGGTTGAAGGATTCAATATATTTCACGCATTCGTAAGGTCAATTTCTGATAAACCTATACACAGTTAGATTTTATCATTCTTTTATCATCGGTAACTTCCTTCAGAAAAAAAATAATTATTGTTCTTAAGTTTTTTCTTGTACATGTAATTGTATGTGATTCGATGCGATTCCTTGTAGAATATACTTTGTTCTGAGGTGGAATTATTTTTAAATAATTTTTAAAAAAAGGCACTATATACGATAAAAATAAATACATTAGGCTTATTTTCAATACCAAGATCAACCCACATATTTTATTTAGAAGAAAGGCTCATTCCTTGTAACATAATACTCGTGGACAGCTATGGTGACTATAGCTTAGTCGTTTACAATTCTAATACCAGTACACTATTGGCACGTTTCGTCTCACGTAATCAAATCCTGTCCAATATTTTCCCATGGTTTTAAAAGAACAAGACAACAGCAAAACCATGTTACCACTGTTATTGATTTTCAGCGCGTTTGTCCATCCGTCCAATCACAATTTACAGGCAAAATGATGACATCATTATTTTTCGTAAAATTGTGGCTTAATCTTACTCAAAGAAATTGAAAATCCTGGTAATAACATCATGCATAAAATATATTAGAATGATTTTAAATATTCCTGCTACAAAATAGGAAAACGTGTGTATAGACCTGATATATATATATATATATATATATATATATATATATATATATATATATATTAACAAAGTACCCGTCGTTGACTGTGTTCAAAAACAGCCTACAGAAAATGGACTCTGATTTATAAAAGTATGATAGGTTATGAAAAGGAAGGGTTGTAAAGAGATAGTTTCGAATTTCGGGGTATCAAAACCAAAGCAAAATATGATGAAAGTAAAAATAAATAAACCTCATAATTTATTATACCATACAGTTTAAGACTGATACACTTATCTCAATATTCTGTGGATCTACATTAAAAAAAAACCTTGTTAAACTTTTTGACATATTTCCATTCTATGGAGGTCAGGCGCAAACGAACACTCCATAATTCTATTATACCATATTTCTTCAAACTGAAAGATAACATAGATATGAAAAGTCTTTATTAAAGTTTGTGCCTAATTCCATTCTATGGAGGCAAGGTGCGAACGCAGACCCCACAATTTTATTATACCATCCCTATTTAAGTTAAAACATACTTATCAAAGTATTATTATGTACATCTATATCAAAAACACTTGTAAACATTTTTTTCAATTTTTCAATTTTTTATTTCGCAACTTTGTTGACCAGGCGCGTACGTAGACCCCGCAATTTTAATGAATCATCATTATGCCAGATCAAACATGCCCATTCCTGTGTCTCAATACATCTTCTATTATTATATGGGATCAGTGTTCTATAATAGTCAAGAATATAAGAGCCGATTCCTGACCAGACACACACAGAGACCTCCAGCATTATATATATATATATATATATATATATATATATATATATATATATAACCGCGTATATAAATAAATATATATATATATAACCTCGTATATAAATGTATATATATGCATATATATATATATATATATATATATATATAGAGAGAGAGAGAGAGAGAGAGAGAGAAACTCGTTTCTTATCGTTAAGCACTATTTAACTCTTATGCATAGATTCCATAACTGTGACTGACGTAAAGCATATTTAAAGATTTTAAAAAATGGTTTAAATTCAGCGGTTAATAGTAGACGATTGGATACGGTCTTTGCTAATCGAGCTAGTGTTGCCGGGTTCGAATCTGTCGACTAGTGTTAATCGTGACAGCCTGCACTTAAGAATCCGGAAAGGATGAAAAACTAGTGTCTTTAGGTAATTAATTATTATAGTAAATATATATATATATATATATATATATATATATATATATATATATATATATATATATATATACAAATATTATTGAATAGCACGGAGTTATTCTGTTTTACAATTTTCCGTTTTATCTTCTCCAATCTCAGAATAACTCCGTGCTATTCAATAATAATTGTCTCTCTCTCTCTCTCTCTCTCTCTCTCTCTCTATATATATATATATATATATATATATATATATATATATATATATATATATATATGGGGGGCGGGTAAAGACACAAAAATGAACATTTTATTTTGGTGTTTTTAACTGCTTCCTTTCATTATATCTCCGATGTGTACATTTTTTTTTTTCTTCTGCGAAACTACTCATTTTCCTGAAACATTCAAAGAATGTACATATTTATTTTAAATGCATTTTAAAATTGTATATATAGACATCAAACAACCTTCCCATACGCACACATATTCGTCCTTTCCCGACATGGGTTGGATTTTAAAAAACTGTCTTTTTTCGCACGATCTATGACTTTTTCTTTTATCACATTTTTATTTCAATTATCCTGAAGATGTCCTCTGAGACAAGGACGAAACGTTGATTTTTTAATAATTTCATTCGTTTTTTTCTATTTTTTCTTTAAACATATATATATATATATATATATATATATATATATATATATATATATATATACATTTGTAGTGTTCATTATTTTGAGATTTTATCTTCCCCAACTGTTCATTTTGAAATCTTATTAACATAGCCTAGATTAAACTCGTAGAGGGTGTATAAGGTGATCGGTCATACACTAACCCATTATTCAAAGGTGGGGGTAATGCCTGGGATGATTGCCTGGGACAACACAAAATTAGCCGGTGCTCTCTATACAATGATCTGGGTACTGTGTACTACCCCTCCGTAGGTAATGTTTAACTGAATCCTTAAAAGTCGAGCCCTTATATTTTTGGAATTTTTACATTATTATTTTATTTATTTATTTATTTATTTATTTGTGCTGCTTATGTTAAGTCGAGCGTTTCCGACGACCTGCCTCTCCGTAAGCCACAATTGTACAGGAGTTTAATTTACGATTTGTTACGTCCCTTCTCTGGAGATTTACCAAGTGTTTATCCCCACCCCAACACACACACGCTCACTGTTTTATACGCCTAACGTATCAACTCCCGCATCACCGTGCCCTCATTATAATACTCTTTATGTAGACATTAGATTTTCATGTCTTTTCTTTCCGTCGTGGACATTTTTCTTTTTTTTAAATTTTTCGTTGTCTTCTTTTTTTTTTTCATTTTCTTTTCTTCTTCTTTTTCTTCTGTGATAATTGCGCTTTCGATATCTTTATTTTTAACGGGAAATCACTCTCCCAACCTTATTATATCTCTCTGTCTCTGTCTCTGTCTCTTTCTCTGTCTCTGTCTCTGTCTCTGTCTCTCTCTCTACCTCTGTCTCTCTCTAGTTTATCTTTTCTCTCGCTTGACCTACGGACCTGATTTTATCCTGAGTGAGAAACGGAGATGCTGCTTTTTAACCAAAAGTAAACAAATAATAATAAACTCACTAGACACCACTATCTACGAAACGAGTGAGAGAGCGAGAGAGAATGAGACATGATGAAAGAGAGAGAGAGAGAGAAAAAAGAAAGAAAGAAAGAAAGAGAGAAATGGATGAGAAAAAGAGCACGTTCTACATTAACAACAAAGACATAAATAAAAAATAACATAAAATGAACAAGAAGTGCAACTAAAAAATAAATGCATAACATTAAATACCAATTAAAAAAATAAATGAATAACATTAAATACCAATTAAAAAAATAAATGAATAACATTAAATACGGATTAAAAAATAACTGAATGAAATTTAATTAAAAAAAAACTAAATGAATAAAATTTAATCACAATTAAAAAAAATCAATAACATTAAACACCAATTAAAACATAAATGAATAAAATTAAATTCCAATTAAAAAAATCAATAACATTAAATACCAATTAAAACATAAATGAAAACAAATAAATATCAATTAAAAACCGAATGAATAAATAAAGTACAATTTAAAAAATGAATGAATGACATGAACTATCAATTAAAAATTAATGAAAAAATGTAAATTATATTAAAAATGAATACTATTAAATGCTGTTAAAATAGATTGAATCAAATATTTATTAAATAATGAATGAACAAAATAAAGTATCAATTAAAAATGAATGGAAACAAAAGCAAAATTCTATTAAAAAATAAATGAATAATAGTAAATGCTATTAAAATAGATTGAATCAAATATATATTAAATAATAAATGAATGAAATGAAATATCAATTACAAAATTATTGAATTAAATGAAGTACCCATTAAAATGAATAAAATAAATGAAATATCAATTGAAAATAAATTAATTTAATGTAATATCAATTAAAAATAAATGAATTAAATAAAATATCAATTAAAAATGAATGAATTAAATGAAATATTAATTAAATAATGAATTAAATGAAATATTAATTCAAAATAAATTAATTAAATGAAATATCAATTAAAAATGAATGACTTAAATAAAGTATCAATTAAAAATAAATGAATTAAATAAAATATAAATTAAAAATAAATGAATTAAATAAAATAGCAATTAAGAAAATGAATAAAATGTAATATCAATTAAAAATGAATGCAAGGAATTAAATATGAATTAAAAAATGAATGTATGCAATAAATTTGAATGAAAACAAATTAAAATATTTTTTCTTGGCAGTTCACAATTTATCAAAGCCAAGAGGCCGCTCAAGGATAACGGTTTATTATAAGGTAGGTGGCAAGACAAGATGAGACAGCTTATTTAGGTAGGGCTAGATTATCTAAATGGACGATTCAATAGAAATGTATTCACATTAGATTTGAAGACGTTAAATGTAATAGTCAGCCGAGATGCACACAAACGATATTGAGTTTCACAGACGGACAGCCCTAGGAAAGAAACTCTGCTCATGTAATTGTCGTTTAGTTTAGGACATCGGTAGAGAATGAGGAACAGCTTTGGTGATTGGTTTAAGTAGATGTGTATTTTTGAGAGCGTTTTACTGGGTTGAACACAGATTGAATGTAAATGAATGAAAAATAAAATGAAAAAGTTGAACAGTTAGAAATGAATGAAAAAGGAATGAAGAAAAGAAAGATAAATGAATGAAAAATAAAATGAAAAAGTTGAACAGTCAAAAAAATGAAAAAGGAATGACGAAAAGAAAGATAAATGAACGAAAAATAAAATGAAAAAGTTGAACAGTTAGAAATGAATGAAAAAGGAATGAAGAAAAGAAAGATAAATGAATGAAAATAAAATGAAAAAGTTGAACAGTAAGAAATGAATGAAAAAGGAATGAAGAAAAGAAAGATAAATGGGTGAAAAATAAAATGAAAAAGTTGAACAGTTAGAAATGAATGAACAAGAAATGAAGAAAAGAAAGATAAAGAATGACAAATAAAATGAAAAAGTTGAACAGTTAGAAATGAATGAACAAGGAATGAAGAAAAGAAAGATAAAGAATGAAAAATAAAATGAAAAAATTGAACAGTTAGAAATGAATGAAAAAGGAATGAAGAAAAGAAAGATAAAGAATGAAAAATAAAATGAAAAAGTTGAACAGTTAGAAATGAATGAAAAAGGAATGAAGAAAAGAAAGATAAACGAATGAAAAATAAAATGAAATAATTGAACAGTTAGAAATGAATGAAAAAGGAATGAAGAAAAGAAAGATAAAGAATGAAAAATAAAATGAAAAAGTCGAACAGTTTGAAATGAATGAAAAAGGAATGAAGAAAAGAAAGATAAATGAATGAACAATAAAATGAAAAAGTTGAACAGTTAGAAATGAATGAAAAAGGAATGAAGAAAAGAAAGATAAACGAATAAAAAATAAAATGAAAAGGTTGAACAGTTAGAAATGAATGAAAAAGGAATGAATAAAAGAAAGATAAACGAATAAAAAATAAAATGAAAAAGTTGAACAGTTAGAAATGAATGAAAGAGGAATGAAGAAAAGAAAGATA
>NC_136511.1:22639178-22651678 GCF_053919585.1 Euprymna scolopes | reverse complement strand
CAACAACGGGTACTTTTGCTAGTATATATATTTATATATATATATATATATATATATATATATATATATATATATATATATATAATGAGAATAATGGAAAAAGTATTCCGACAAAATAGAGAAAGAAAATGGAACAAATCGAGTTATGTGTTCATCAACGTTTCGTCTTTCTTTCGAGACTTCCTCTGGATGAATGAGATTAAGAAAACAAAAACACCAGTACATATTTTGGAAAATGTTTCATGCGCAAACTGTGGCGCTTTTCTACTTCAGAAAAGGAAAACGATGTTGGAAATTGAAAAAGGAGGAGAGATTTCGTTGTTAAAAAGAAGGAGATTTTTTAGATAATTGCTATTTTTTTATATATTCTATAAGACATATTAAACACTACACAACATCTGCAAATCCGAGCAGTTTCCGACGGAGGCATATACACTATTCCTTTGCAAAATTACCATCATAGATACGTTGGTGAAACCCAGCGTAAGTTAGAAAAAAGAATCAGTGAACATAAAAGAGATATAAAAAATAGCAATTCTCTAAGTGCATTGTTCTCTCATTCATTGCAGCATAATCACGCCTTTGACATTAAACAAGCAAAATTAGTTCAATTTATTTCAAATTTACAAACCTTTCTGAATTAGCGGTCATCGCAAATTCAAGCGCAATTAAACAACGTGCAGGTTTCTATAATGCAGCGCCATTAGTATGTAAACTGTTTATTAAAAGAGCATAATTTAATTGCAGATACCGGTAAACCTTCTCATACCATAGAAACACCTATAATAATAATTAAAAAAATACACTTTTCAATATAAACATGCTATTTCTGTAACAAAGCGCGTATAGAGGCGCGTGAAAATATTAGCAGTAACCGCAGAATAGAGTGTTAGCGAAGTTAATAGCAGCAGCAGCGTTTGAGCACGCATGCAAATACACAAGTGTCTTCTGGCTTGCGTCACAAGAAAAAAGAAAACAACCGTGGAAGATAAGCAAAGCAAGCCGAGTAAGATTGACATGCATAGTCGAAAGGGAGAAGTGGCTAGCGATAATTAGGGTAAGGTCGGGAGGAAGAAAAACGCAACCGGGTGAGATACAAATGTGGCCGCGTACTCGCGCCAAGACACTTTTAAGCTGGTGTGAAGACGGCAGGGTTTTGTTAATCTCATAGCATACGAAATGAACAGTAAAAATATTGCAAGCATGAATTGTTTGAAGAAGAATGGTAATAAATGCGTTTTGCTAAAACAGGGGAAAAGCCGAGTCGGATTTGTTTGTTTATTCCTACAACGAAACATTTCCACCTGTTTAGAGCAATTTTCTTTTAATTTATGTTCACCAGTTTAGAGCAATTTTCTTTTAATTTATTTTCACCTGTTTAGAGCAATTTTCTTTTAATTTATTTTCACCTGTTTAGAGCAATTTTCTTTTAATTTATTTTCACCTGTTTAGAGCAATTTTCTTTTAATTTATTTTCACCTGTTTAGAACAATTTTCTTTTAATTTATTTTCACCTGTTTAGAGCAATTTTCTTTTAATTTATTTCCACCTGTTTAGAGCAATTTTCTTTTAATTTATTTCCACCTGTTTAGAGCAATTTTCTTTTAGTTTATTTCCACCTGTTTAGAGCAATTTTCTTTTAGTTTATTTTCACCTGTTTAGAGCAATTTTCTTTTAATTTATTTTCACCTGTTTAGAGCAATTTTCTTTTAATTTATTTTCACCTGTTTAGAGCAATTTTCTTTTAGTTTATTTTCACCTGCTTAGAGCAATTTTCTTTTAATTTATTTCCTCCTGTTTAGAGCAATTTTCTTTTAGTTTATTTTCACCTGTTTAGAGCAATTTTCTTTTCATTTATTTTCACCTGTTTAGAGCAATTTTCTTTTAATTTATTTTCATCTGTTTAGAGCAATTTTCTTTTAGTTTATTTTCACCTGTTTAGAGCAATTTTCTTTTAATTTATTTTCACCCGTTTAGAGCAATGTTTAATTTATTTTCATCTGTTTAGAGCAATTTTCTTTTAGTTTATTTTCACCTGTTTAGAGCAATTTTCTTTTAATTTATTTTCACCTGTTTAGAGCAATTTTCTTTTCATTTATTTCCACCTGTTTAGAGCAATTTTCTTTTAATTTATTTTCATCTGTTTAGAGCAATTGTATTTTTATTTATTTCCACCTGTTTAGAGCAATTTTCTTTTAATTTATTTTCATCTGTTTAGAGCAATTTTCTTTTAATTTATTTTCACCTGTTTAGAGCAATTTTCTTTTAATTTATTTTCACCTGTTTAGAGCAATTTTCTTTTAATTTATGAATTTACTAGCGCCCGGCTTTTTACGGTCGTAAACTACACTTAAATATGGCATTTTACTTTGTATAGGTTTCGTATATATTATTATAAAGTCGTGATTTCAAAATTTCAAAAAAAAAGTATTTGGGTACCATCAGCTAGAATTGTAGCTGAAAGCAAATCTGTAGCATTCAACGTTGGTGACGTTACAACTGTACACACGTGACACGCATATGAACTGATTAAAACTTAAAAAATAAAAATAAACTTAGATTAATGTACGAAATGTTTAAAAAAAAATTCAATTTTGACTACTTTGTGACCTGTTAAAAAAGATGTTAACCTGATACAGACCCATGAAAAACAAGCCAGGAATTTATACAATTATCTGAGGCCCCTAGAGACGCCCTTTGATATTTAGTTTCGGATGTCATAGAGTTTGAAAATATGGAGGCACACATATTTAGCCTTTTATATTTAAGATTACTTAGAGATTAGATGAAACAACGATATAAAATTTATGAAATAGTGGGTGCACTTATCTACTACTAATTTACTTTACCTTTCCTACACTTTGTTCACTGGGTATATGCGCTAGGAAGTTTTTACGGTTAAGACAGTCCGATTGCTTATTGAATTATTGAAAGATTAGAACTTTTCAAAGGGCTCATTTTCTTTTCATGTAGGACATATGTTATTTCTTTTAATTTATATTCTCTGTCCTTTGTTCTCTCTCTCTCTCTCTCTCTCTCTTTCTCTCTCTTTCACGTACCCATATTATTAGTTTGTGGTGTATGAATTCTTGATAGCAGTTCTTTCTCTCAGGAAGTAAATATATATATATTTTATTATTTAGCTTCGTTAATGTATTCATCTGTGTGTGTGTATATATATATATATATATATATATATATATATATATATATATATATATATATATATATATATATATATATATATATATATATATATGAACATATATGCTACATATGCATACACTGGAACTAATTCTGCATTTTTCAGAATCTGTAATTCCACCGATCGTAATTGGTCCAGACATACATGGACCTAGAATAATCATTTTAATTTCCCATTCATTAAATGATAAAGGTTTCTTTTTCAAAGTCTGCCCATTCTGATCGGCCGAATCATAACAATTCTAATATTCCGGAAATCGGTTATTCGTTTAAAAAGCGAACGCTTCTGAACATTAAAATCTGGAGTAACTAAGAGATATATTTCTTCCGCCGTCAAGTTCATATTATGCATAGGTCATTTCAGATCTCCCAAATATTTGCGTCTTTTATATTGAGATTTATAGTATTTTTTAATAAAAACAAGCGAAACAAAAAAAAAGTGTACAGTGGGGATTTTTCAAACGGTCGCATTTAATATATATTTATAAAATGACGAGTTTATTGCCACATATTTGCGTCTTTCATATAAAAATTATTCATAGAAAAAAACAAAGTGCAAACAAAAAAAAAACGAATAACCAAATACGGAAATGTATTTTTTAATTATTTTCATTAAAACCACTATGTGTACATGAAGGATGTGTCAAACCTTCCAAACAATCTTATTTCGTATTTTTGTTAAAAACAACGCTATTATTTGGAAGCTATAGACTTCAATAAATAAGTACATATCAAATGCGTCGGTACTTCACGGTATATTTTTTTGGCCACGGGTGCTAGTGGCCGCTATTTATGTGGTCCGGCAGTACTCCCACTAACAACTATAAATTGTTTTGCTATTTACAGGCGGAATAAGAGTATACCACCGGGCAACGCCGGTACACGGATACTGCTAGAAATATAAGATACCTATATGAATATATATAATATTACAAAAATGCGCATACATATAAATCTTATACATTTTATAAATATACAAATAAATATATGCACACACACACAAACACAAACACACATATATATGTGTGTATATGTCAGGTCATGTCATATGCTACTGGTACCATGTAACCCAATACTACCTGCCTCATGGTCGGGTAACCGGCGACTAAACTGGTTCCCCCGCCAGACTTGTTTGCTGAGGAGCTAGTGGCTAGTCTCCCTGAGGTGGCTAGTCTCCCTGAAGGATTAAAAACAAGACCTTCCAAAGGGCGAATGAACCGTTTTTCGGGGTCAACGACTAACTAGCAACTAGTATGTTTGTGTGTATGTATGTGTGTATTGAGGTGGAGAGGGCTCCCATAAGTCGTGGTGAAGGCACCCTTTCTAAGAGAAGCAAATCTCTGATTAAAAAAAAAAACATAAACAGAAGACCAGTATCCGCATTAAGCTGGTCTGCAGTTTAACTTGTTGCTGGCTATCTTGCTCTTGCTTGTTGCTGGATCTCAACACTTTGAACCGAGAGAGAGAGAGACTAAGCTGTCGTACAAAGCTAAGACTCTGTAACATCATCTGTGTACAGATACTCCTTCAGGCATTTGTCTATTAAAATGGTTATGTGGCGATGGAAGTCATTTATGGACTCATGGACTTTAAGTGTCTGAGGGAGTGGCACTCGTCTGAAAATACGTTGCAATCATCATATATATATATACAAACACACGTATATATATGAGACTATATACGCATATATATTATCAAAATGAATATTGTATAAATATATATGAATGCATATGTTAATATATATATTGAATATATATTGCAGAAATATACATAACTATATATAACATGAATTGCACTATATAATAGACATATGCATATATATGTATACACACACTTATCTCTCCCTCTCTCTCTCTGTCTCAGTCTCTCTCTCTCTCTCTCTCTCTCTCTCTATATATATATATATATATATATATATATATATATATATATATATATATTTATATATAAATATATATAAACACACCGAAGCATGCATATATATATATATATATATATGTATATATATATATATGTATATATATATATGAGATTGTATATGAGGCTATTAGAAATATGTCATTGTTATTTTCACGTGTCATCTTCCTATAGATTTTAGTTCAATTTTCTTTTCACCTTACATAGATGGATTCGATGGAAATTACATTTTTCCTCCCACAAAAAAAAAAAAAAAAATATATGAACACCGCATTTCTCTCATTTTATTCTATCAATAGTTTTTTTTTAATATTCATTGTATCTCCATTTTTTAACTCCATCTTCCCCACTCATTTTCTCGCATATTTTTTCTCACACACATTTTATTTTTTCCCCTCGCTCGCCTTTCCCTTTTCATACATTTTTATGTTTTACTCTCCTCTGACCATCTTTCTCGCTTTCTCACCTCTTCCCTGTCCTCCTTTAATTTCAGACCAATTTTTCACCAGTTGCATGACGGGAAATAATGTCATACAATTCACGACACTGATGGATCGGGTCGGTGTGAAACCAGGAATTTCGTTTCGTTTCAATTCGCACCCTGCTCCCTTATGTTTTTACTCGTATATATTTATTTTTTAAGCATCTTCTTTTCCTCTTTTCGTCTCTTTTTATTCCACTTTTTGCGAGATTCTATTTTAGTTTATTTCATTGTTTGATTGCATCTCTTTGGCGAAACGTATCACTTGTTATAGATGTATTGGAAAAGATCTGTAAATTGCCGGCACTCTCGCATTTATTTCTCGTCATACATATACGTGTACGCACACACACACACACACACACACACACACACACACACACATATATATATATATATATATAGAGAGAGAGAGAGAGAGAGAATAAAAAGGAACAAACCGTATTATGTGTTCATCAACGTTTCGTCTTTATTTCGAGACTTCCTCTGGATAAATGAGATTAAGAAACCAAAAATATACCAGTACAAAATATTTGAAAATGTTTCACGTGCACAGTGTGACGCAGTTCTATTTGAGAGAAACGGAAAATTGATGCTGGAAATTCAAAAAGGAGGGAGGGGCTGGCGCTGTTAAAGAAAAGGAAAGTTTAGTGACGTCATATAGTTGTTAATATAATTTTAAAACTATGAACGCAAGTTTATATTCTTATTGGGAAAAAGATATATCTGTTGAAATTAAAATATAAGTTTGTAACAAAAATGACATGAGTGTAATTTATGTAATTTATTGATAGAGATTATGTGTTAATTATTACAGGGTGTGTTTGAATGGTGTGAGAAAGTTAACCTGTGTCCACAGTTAAATAATGTTCTTTTAATAACAGTTTACTTATTAATGGCGCTATGTTATAGAAACCTCCACGTTGTTTAATAGTGCTTGAAATTGCAATAAGCGCAGATTCAAGAAGTCTCCGGCGTGGTTTATTTGAAATAAAGTTAACTACTTTTGCTTGTTTAAAGTCAAAGGTGTGGTCATGTTGCAATGAATGAGAGAATAATGCACTTAGAGAATTGCTATTTTTTATATCTCTTTTGTGTTCATTGAGCCTTTTTTCCAATTTACGCTGAGTTTCACCAACGTATTTATGATGGCAATTATGGCAAGGAATAGTATATATACCTCCATCGGAAACTGGTTTGTTATAGAGATGTTTCGTGGTTTTTAATATATGTCTTATGGTTAGTGATGTGGTTTGTACGATAGGAATTTTTCGTTTGTTTAGTGTGTTATAGATTATTGTATTATTGGTGTGTGTAGGTAAAAGAAGATGTCTGTTTATGAGAGAAAGGTCTGGTGTGTATGATTTTTTATTATTATCTATTCTGGAAAATATTTGTGTGGCTTTTCTCTTAGCATCAAAACATATATATATATATATATATATATATATATATATATATATATATATATATATATATATATATATATATATATATATATAAATGTTTAGAGGTACAGGATTTAGATACAGTTGTAAAAATAAGAAGCGGAAGAATCTCAAAAGCTCTTTCGGCTATCATCTCATCAGGAGAAAATCGATAGCGTACAAAATAATATTGTGTCGAAAATAAAGATTTCTAATGGGGAACTTATTGAATGTGCCAAAAGTACGGGACACTAAAATAAATTTATTAACGTTTAAAAACGATTAAAATATTGGCACAACGAGGGAGAGAAAAAAAACGGGAGAAAAGATTCAAAGTTCCCCAAAGAGAAACAATGCGTTGGATGTTTCCTTTTGCCGGCACAAAGAAGGTTGACACACCGCAATGGAGACAGACTCCAATATCTTTAAATGGTCTCTGGAGTCCGTTCTATGTAGCACCTCAAACCATTCTATTGTATATCTATCGGCACAGCACGGGTTGTCAACCAAATGCTGGCCAATAGCAGAATCCAAGGTTGCAGAAGGAGGGAGACCACCAGACCCCATCCTCTCTTGTCTGATCTTCGATGGAACATGCTGGTTTATACAAGTCAAAAGGTGCATATATATATATATATATATATATATATATATATTGATATATATATAGAGATATATATATATATATAAAAGGTGTATATGTGTATATATATTTATATATATTATATATATATATATATATATATTAATGTTTATTTTTGCAGTGTAACTTTCAATATATACTGTTTTCGTTTAACCATTTAAGACCACTCATCGTTAATTTGGGTTAATTACATAAAACAAAAGATCGAGGAAGTAAGGCTGCATGGCTGTGAAAATCTTTTTTTTAAGAAGTTGGTGAGGACAGGATATTTTTATGCAAACATAAATCGTAAAATCGCCAACTCATTAATGAAACGGCTGTAATGGAAAACTCCAGGAAATAAACGAAGGTTATAAAAAGAAAACGCGAGTCTTTGAATTTTCAACAAACTTTTGACTTATATATATATATATATATATATATATATATATATATATATATATATATATATATATATATATATACACTAGTGATGGGGTGATTCCAATACTTTTTCCCGATTCAGGCACAATTACTGATTCCTTACAAAAGTACGATTTCTTGCCTTTCTAAATTTTGAAATATTTAACAATAGCGTTATCTTTTCAAAATTACCATGAAAACACATGTTTTTTGTTGTCTTTTTTTTTGTTTACACAGGTATCCTCACTTATCAAAGCCCGGAGGCCACTTGAGGATAAGGGTTAATGGGTGTGCATTAGTCAATGTGATTATAGCTAGTAAGCATAAGTAATGGAAATTTTATCAGTTAGATTACTTAGGGGGGGGTTAATCCAGAACTTGTTTACGTTGAACTTGAAGACAATCTGATTGAAGCAGCTGGAAAGCAGGCAATCGGAGGAGAGTTCCATAGCCGTGCAGTTCTAAGAAAGAAGATTTGTTCATGGAATCTACGTTTAGGTATTGGAACAGATAAAGAGTGTGGGAATGTATTGATAGTGGTTTTGGGTAGACGTGTGTTTTTCGTGAAAGTTTGGCGGGGAGGAGTTTCTCAATCGTAAAACACACACTTGTAGAGGAAATCTATAGATTTAAGATTTTCTGGTAATTAAAAATAAATATTTTCTATTTTGTTATTGCTACCAGCAGTGGAATATATATATATATATTTTTAGTTTTTTTACCGAAATTCATCGGATGAATATTAAAAACTGAAAAAATCCGATCTTAAAAATAGTTAATAGCTGAATATTTAAGGGGGAGGGGAATATTATACGCTACACATTGATAATTTAAAAAGTAAATAAATAAATAAACAAACACTTTATAAAAGAGCAAAATTTAAATAAACATAATATAATTCCATGGCAGGTGCTCGTCTTAACTCAAATCTCTGGTCCCCCCTGCCAATCTTTCACGAAAAACACCCGTCTAGCTGAATCCACTGTGAAAAATGTCCCCCACTCTATATCTGTGCCTAAATCAAAACGTGGATTCCATGAACAAAGCTTCTTTCTTCGAACTGCACGCCTGTGAAACTCTGTTTCGTCTCCCTGCTTCCCACAGGACTACAACTTGGATGTCTTCAAATCCAACGTTAACAAATTCCTAATGAACCGCCCCCTTAAGTAAACACTTCATCAAATCTCCACACTAACGTAATGTACTTACAATAACACTTATCCCTGAGTTGCTTCAGGGCCTTGATAAGTGGTGATCACTGTGTAAAAAAAACAAAAACAAAACAAAGCAGAAAACAACTCGATTATATAGAACTAACAAATAGAAAAACTGAAATATAATAGGCTTTATATATGTTAAATTAATTCATACAGGTTTGTTTTAATTAACAAAAAGGCCTCGATAATCGATATATTAATAAGATAGTGTCTCTTATTTTCTGTGTCACACTTGCGTCGGGCTTGTTTAATTGTTATGTACTTCAATTTTTGTCATAAAAATTTTTTACCAAGAATTCTTCACAAGTTCTGGTTTCGGTTTCGATTAGAGCTGATGGCACTTAAGTCATCTAATTTTTTAATAAATAATTTTACAAAAAAATCTTCCAAAGTTTTGGTTTCGCTGAAGGAACTATAGTTTAATATATATATATATATATATATATATATATATATATATATATATATATATATATATATATATATATATATGTAATATGGATTTTTCCTTAGATTTATATAATTGAAGATTAACCAGTTGTAATGAATAAACGATATCAGAATTACCACACATCGATAAATATTAGAATAAAGGAATAAAAACAATCCATGAGTTAGCCCCCCCACCTCCCCACCTTAAATATATCAGACATAGATGATCAGGACAGAAGCTTGAAAATTGACATAAATAAATAAAACCGATAAGTACACAAAAAGATATATTAATTAAATAATAAATAACCGGAAAACGGATATTATAAATATATAACTAAATGCATGCAAACTATAATTAAATAATCAATAAACATTATTAAAAAAATAATATATGCGATCCTTTTTAACACAGTATGATAAACAGACTATTTACCATTGATAGCTTCACCTATATTAGGCTTGGAACTGACGGTAGCAGTGTTTTTCTAAGCTTCAGTACAGTATATACATATATATATATATATATATATATATATATATATATATATATATATACATATACATATATATATATACATATATATGATTGTTGAGCTGGATTAAATCCGACGATATGAAATAAAATGGAAGTGGAAGGACCTGGATACTCAACGTTTCGCCCGATCTATGCGGGCTTCTTCAAGAGGGATGGTCATTGACGAGAGAGTCGGAGGATTGGGGCAATATATAATGATGGGAGAGAGCAGCGTGTTTTCCTTATGTAAATTAGATGTCATATATACATGTATATACATTTTATGAGAGAAGAACTAATTAGAGTAAACTAGTGTAGTGGATTACGTCTAAAAGATAAAATATCGTAGAGATTAAAAATTGTGTTTGGAAATATAGCGGTGATAGATTAAATAAATAAAATGACACGAGATTACGAAAGAATTTTTTTTTTTTTTTTTTTAAATTAGAAATAATTGAATTGGGATAAAATAGCGCAGTAACTTAAAAGATTGTTGTTTTCTTTGATAATTATTTTCGACAGAAAGGGAGCAACGTGGAAAAAACCTTTTCTTTGCTTAATTATATTGCTGGAATGGGAGATTATAGCTGACTCAATTAAACGTCGTGTGGATCTGTTATGTATGTGTTTAAGGAAAGTTGCTTTGTTAAAATCAAAATGGTGATCGTTTTCCAAAAAAAAAAAAAAATTCGTAATTTCACTTAAAGATTAAAGTCAATAAAATAAAAAGCTATAGCAAACATCTAAATGACTACTTTAAACACAGTTCCTGATTTCAAAAAAAGAAAAACTAAAAGATTCATCTGCCTTACTTTTAATGCTAGGTTTATTTATGGTGTCTTTTAAATTCAATAAAAATCCTCCTAAATTTGCTGATGAGGAGACCGTGCTTACCAAAAAAACTATATATAATTGTTCTACATAACTTCATGTATACCACAATAAAAAGCACGGATTTCCGAAACGATCGTACAGATAATTGATTTTGTTGTTCCTTCTTATGAAACTGATTTTTAGTTTAATTAAAATTTGATTTTTAAATTAAAAAATGTTTTTGTTAATTTTTAAATTATAAATCACATTACTTAATATATATATATATATATATATATATATATATATATATATATATATATATATATATACATTAAAAAAAACAATTATGCGTCTCGGTATGATGCCTGTTGCTTATATATAGATGTTCGTTATGATTAATAAACATATATTATGCACAAACAAAATGAGCATAGATGTATCTATAATGAAAAAAAAACACGTGTATGACCATATAATTTCACGCGTGTAAAATATAATTGTATATTAACAAAACACATGCTGCTCCCCATTTGCATAAAAAACATTTTCCTTCCAAACGTAACGCAAAGAAAATAAATAACATCTCTCTCTCCCTCGCTATATATATATATATATATATATATATATATATATATATATATATATATATATATATATATATAGAGAGAGAGAGAGAGAGAGAGAGAGAGAGAGAGAGAGAGAGATAGATATATCTTGGCCTTCGGGACAAGATCAAAGTGTAGTATCTGTTCCGGCAGATACTGCACTTAAGATAATTTGTACCAGTCAATGGAGGGGAAACCCTCTATACTGGGACAATTATTATTTTTGCTAACCAGAGTGCCCCCTTTTTGCCTACTTTTAGGGGAGCTGGTTTTTACCTCACATTAAAAACGGCCTTGTGCCTAATTTGCTCAGTGGAGGAGCAAATAAATACCATCTGTTCCGGCAGATACTGCAAGCTATGACTAGCAAAGACCAGATGTGGGGGCAACCCCACATGCCTGACCTTTAACCAGCTCCCATTTCCCACCTCTCGGGAGCTGGCCCCCTTTTTCCCCTTCCCCCTCCCTTCATTCCTCACATTAAAAATTGTGCCTAATTTGCTCGGTGGGGGAGCAAATAAATACCATATGTTCTTCAGATGCTGCACTTCTATTTCTTGTTCTCTTTCGGTGGAGGAGAAATCCTTCACGACTGAGACAATTTTTATTTTTGTACCTTTTCTCCACGTTAAAAAAACGACCCTGGTGTCTAACTCTGTCCCGTGGGGAGGCATAGTAAATAGGTATATATACTTATATATATATATATATATATATATATATATATATATATATATATATATTAAGCAATGTGATTTATAATTTAATATTTAAAAATCAAATTTTAATTAAATTAAAAATCCGTTTCATAAGAAGGAACAACAACAAAATCAATTATC
>NC_136511.1:22611678-22634178 GCF_053919585.1 Euprymna scolopes | reverse complement strand
CGTTTATGAATATCAGGAACAATAGAGGTCCAAGGATAGACCCCTGAGGCACTCCCGCATTTATGTCATATTGTTTGGATGTACGTCCGTCGAGGACAACTTTGATTTTTCTATTACTTAAGAAGGATTTAATTACGTTATGAATTCTTCCAGTGATTCCATATGATCTAATTTTCCTTAGAAGACCATCGTGCCATACCCTGTCAAAAGCCTTAGATATATCAAGGACCACCGCTCTACCCTCTCCTGTTTTATCCAATGAACGGTATATACGTTCAGAAACTACAGTTAAGATATCTGCTGTTGAACGGGCTTGCCTGAATCCATATTGTTTGTCAGTCAAGAGTTTAGCAGCTGTTAGGTGCTGGACTAGGGCTTTATTAACTAAGGACTCAAATATTTTGGCGAAAAGCGGGAGGAGGCTAATGGGGCGATAATTTAAATTTTAACTTTGAATGAAAACAAAAGGAGGTTTTACTACTGGCACGCCTCTCGTAGTTTTCATTGAATGTTACATATTTTTAAAAAATGTATTTTTATTTGTAATTTTCTAAATCAGGGTATTTATTTTATGTATTTATTTGCTTCCCCACCAAAGCAAATTAGGCACAAGGCCGTTTTTAATGTGGGGTAAAAACCAGCTCCCCTAAAAGTAGGCAAAAAGGGGGCACTCTGGTTAGCAAAAATAATAATTGTCCCAGTATAGAGGGTTTCCCCTCCATTGACTGGTACAAATTATCTTAAGTGCAGCATCTGCAGAACAGATGCTACACTTTGATCCCGGCCCGAAGGCCAAGAACAACAGAAAAAAGTGTATTTGTTTCAGTTACTGGTTTTGTATCCGTATGACGTCGGAAAGTTTGATTAAACACTCTCTCTCTCTCTCTCTCTCTCTCTCTCTCTCTCTCTCTCTTTCTCTCTTCCCCCCCCGTTCACAAAGCACACGCCTAGTTACAACCGCCATCAACAATATCCATTACTCTCTATCTGTGCCTAAATATTTTTTTTTACTTGGGAGTCACCATTTTTCAAGGCCCGAAGGCCACTCGAGGATAACGGTTAATGAATGTAAGGTAATGGTGTTAATTGGGAAGATTTTGATTACTTATAGGTACGGTTCAACAAGAACTTGTTTATAATGGATTTGAAGACTACCATGTTGTATCTAATCAGGAAGCAGCCCAGTGGAACGGTGTTTCACAGACGAGCAGTTCTGAAAAAGAGAATTGTTCATCGAATCTGCGTTTAGATTTAGGCACAGTTAGAGAATAGGCGAATCGTATATAGTGGTTGTAGCTAGTCGGAGGTTTTTCTAAAAGTTTGCCCGCGAGGGATAATAACTTGGAGTTCAATCGAGCACTTGTCATGAAAATAACTATAGAGCAGAGACAGGCTTGCAACGTCTCTTCTGTGGAAAAGAGTTTGCAGCGAAGAGAAAATAGCAACATCTACTAGCTTTCGAAGCTCGTTTTGAATATTAGTGTTTGCCAACGCGTACCGAGCAGTTCGGCTCCAGATGTGGAAACAAGCCTCAATTTTAGAGAGTACCCCACTTATACGGATAGAGAAATTAATCGGCAGTTACATACCTACTTAAGTGTTTGAGTGATTTAACCATGTTTCCAGTGGTTTTGACAACAGATATAATGTATGTGTCTAAACTTTAAATTTTAGATATAGGTTCTTGGACATGGATCTAGCTTAATACATCAATTTGAGCCCCAAAAATTAAATTTTAAAGGGTCATAATTGGGTTCAAAGTTTAAAAAAAATTGACCGTTTTTGATTTTTTTTTTCTCAGCATACACCTCCAAACACCCGGGCAACGCCGGGCACCCATGCTAGTACATCTATAAAAGTTAACGTTTCTGTGTGTCTTTCTGTGTGTTTGTCTGTGCGTCTGTTGGTCTGTCTGTCTGTGTACATTTCACTAAGCAATAACTCTGTCAATGTTTAGTCTACAGGCTCGAAATTTGATATACAGGGTACTGAGATTTGGAAAAAGCGATGTAATCGGGTTTCGGCCAGAAATTTCGCTGTTAAGGAGTAAACATTTTACGATTTCACCTTTGAGAACTCTACCTAACTTCTCCAACAATTTTGGGTCTAAACACTTGAAATTTTAGATATAGTATCCTCGGGCGTAGATCTTATTAATAACTTGATTTGAGCCCCAAACGATAAGTGTTAAGAGGTCATAATAGGGGTCAAAGTTTTAAAAATTTACCGTTTTTTTTTTGCTCAGCATACAAATCGTAACACCCGGGCAACGCCGTGCTGAAATGCTAATATATATATATATATATATATATATATATATATATATATATATATATATATATATATATATATATTAGAGCAATTTCGCTTGCCGTTAAGGATACAAACCTTGTCACAAAGTCAACCATTACACTACAATTCTATAGTCACTTCCTATCCTCAACATATATATATATATATATATATATATATATATATATATATATATATATATATATATATATATTCAAAATAGCGTAATGGAAACATATTTAAGGTATTCGCAGCTTTTCTTCCAATTCTCGGATTTGAATCATATCAAATCAGAGTTTATTTCCTTTTGAAGGATTGATTATTGCTATTTCTTCTGATGAGTTAAGGGCATAATAGATTCACTGATTGATATAAGAATTAAGTGATTGATTTTGCGCTACAAAAAAGATACTGTAAAACATTGTAAATTTCAACTGAATTGAGGGAATAAATTATAAGATGGTCAACCTCATGAATTTTGGAATATAGTGTTTTTTCAATTTATTTACTCTGTCTCTATGTGTATATATATATATATATATATATATATATATATATATATATATATATACACACATATAAGCGTTTTTATATGAACGCACTCATATATAATATACATATTTATATGCATATACATATATGATGAAAATAATTGAAATAGTAAATACGTTTTTTTTCTCTATATGCATATATATATATATATATACATATATATGTACATTCTTAATTTAATTGTGTTTATAACATAACTTTCATGAAGGCAAACATATATTTGAAATGGCGAATTACATATTAATATTTAAATAATATTAATAACACTCATATGATCTCCTAAAAATATACATACACGCGCACACAAACACATACAAACCTACACAGATATATGCATACTATGTGGATACGATAAAGCTGATTGGCTAACTAAAATCTCAATAGAAGGTGCGTATATAAAAACGACAGACAACCACAAAATTCGCGCATAAGCCTGAAGAATTCTAGAGTGGGTGAAACGCGGAATATTCATTGTAGCTTTATCGCCATAGATATTATATAAATTACTATATATATATATATATATATATATATATATATATATATATATATATATATATATATATATACGTTTGATTTTTATCACCGTATCTTTCTGTTAAGTTACATTATTGTTTAAGCTACCCGGCCTTTTTTTTAGCCGTCTGTAGCTTCTTCAGACTGCTATTTTTGTAAAAATCTGAGGAAGCTACAGACGGCCAAAAAAACGGACGGGTAGCTGAAACAATAATGTAACTTAACAGAAAGATACGGTAATAAAAAATGAAACGCATATTTGCTCTACAACAGTATTGAGCACTTTCTTCAGTTTTTATCAATTACCATTTCTACTATATATATATATATATATATATATATATATATATATATATATATATATATATAATGATATTTACGAGTTTATGTGTGTATATATATAACGAGATATATGTATACATAATGTATATATAACGATATCAGTTTAAGTGTGTATATATAAACACACACATACACACACATTATATATACACACATACACACACACACACACACACACACACACACACACATATATATATATATATATATATATATATATATATATATATATATATATATAGGTATCTCGCAACATTCCGACTCGCTAATGAATAAACTCACACATCGTCTGATGAATTCGCTGTTATTTTCGATTTCCTTAATCCGTTTCCGTAAATGTAACGACGACGGGCGAAATAGATGTTCATTTCTTATTTCATCGGTTGAGCACGCGATGCGCCGGTGCGTACGAAAGGGTTTGGTCGGACTTCATGTCTAATCTTATCGCTAAGATGATCCATCAAGTAAAAAATCTAGTTCCATTTTCCAGTCGGAGATGGCGTGCGACTATCCCAAGTCGGGAGGGGCGGTGATGGGCAGTAAATGATAAAGAATTTCATGAATCAATCGAAAAGGCAATGACGGTGTGAATTTTCAGAATATGGCAAGTCAGCGGATCCGGAAATATTTCTCCTGCTGACTTACAATGAAAGGCAGCAATGTGACTCTGGCTGTCCAAAGCAAGACATGAGACTACGGAAGACAATCATACGTATGAATGTATACAGATGCTTCAACCACTTTTTTGAGCACACTGGTAAGCGTGTACTCTATTTCCATAAGACCACTATTCACCCATGTATGGAGTATTGTCGCACATCGGAAGACAATCATATCTCTATCTCTTTTATAGTTTCCACGAAACGGTCTCAAATCTAATATATCCCACTCAATCAACTAGGTTCCAACCCCTGTCCAATCGCCATAATGTTACAGCCCTGTGCCTGTTTCACAAGTATTTTAATGGAATGTGTTCTGATGAACTCATTGCACTTGTGCCCCCTTGCCTGACACCCCCGCTTGGCAACAAAATCATAACTCTTCCCTGTTGAGGTACCTAAATGTCGGAAAGATTTATACTCCAATAGCTTCTTCCCTAGAACAGCTAGATTGTTTAATTCTCTTCCTGCTGCCTGCTCCCCAAATTGTACTGATATGCAGAAGTTCAAATGCAATGTAAACAAACATCTTAATCTTTTTTAAGAATGGTCCTAATTAGTAGCTCCTTAGGTCTAAGGGAATACGTGCTTTGCCTGGGGTAAAAGTGAGTAACAAAAAAACGAATAGAGCACTTCCAAAAACCGGTATTGTTAATATAACCATTGAGATTCCCACTTATTCGCCTCTGGGATAGCTCAGCGTATAGAAGTTCGTAATGTCAAGATAAATTGTAAGGTCCCAATCTCAGTTAGGCACGTTAATCTATCTGACCACATTGAAAAGGTGTTGTACACTGAAAAAATCCTTTTTAGTATATTACTACATATACCGCTCACCTCTTCCTGGGCGGGCCACTTTGCTAAATATGATCACCTTCTTTCATTACCAACAAGGCAAACATATCCATAAAACCGTTTGGAGCAGTAATCAATAACTGATATAATTTATATGAAAAGTAGGATTAACATTTACTCGCTTGGGCGAATACTGAATTTGATACAAGCTAATGTTCAGCGGCCTGTCGTCGCTGAAACGCTGTGCTACAACGAAATAGTCCTTCTGTTCTTCACTATTTCTCTAACAATTCTACTATTGTAACACGACTGTTACGCTCGAACTGTGTTCTTTCCAGTTCAAACGTTTCTCAGACCCCCACGCTGCCCGTCACCGTCGAACAGAACAAACAAAAATAAATAAATTCAACTCGCCTTTTCTTGACGCAAGTCGTTTATTACGGTTTTTCTTTCTCCCCGTCTCAACACCAACATAAAGTGTCCCTCACTGAAACAGCGGGGACACACGTCCATTTACACCGGCGTTTTTCTTTCTTCTTACCTTCACTCCGGCCGTAGGCAGTTATATACTTCTTTTATAACCGTATTTTTCTTCTGCCAGACCACGTGATGTCCTTTTTTTTATTCTCTCGCCAGCTCGCGAACACTTCCGAATTTGCATATATGCATTTTTCGGCTGCTGCTGCTGCTGCTGATATTTTCTCACACACTCATACACTAGTATATAAAAGAAACTTTTTTGTGTATGTATATGTGTAAGCTCGTTTCCTATGGACTCGAAAATGACTGACCGGTTTTAAAAATTTCACACAAATTTCGATTTTGCTGGGAGTGTTCCTGCGTATGTTTTGCACTGGAATGCGTCCGATATGAATCAAAAACTGATAATCGCAAAAAAAAAAAAAAAAAAAAAATCCGATTAAAGAAGGAGGTCCGATATTAACTAAAGTTAACACTTTTATACAACCTAACATCACAAGTGCATTTGAGAAACGTCATCGCCGATCAAACAGAAAAAAACAGCGTATAAAATCAATAGTAGATTCTTTTATAAGACAGGCGCGTGTTTGAAATGGGTGTAACCTTTTAATTGCACAACTGAGCCATGATACTTTACTTTTGTACGTTTAACTTTAATTCAAGTGATTGTGTAAAAATATTTTCATAAAATGAACACTTGGTGCTTTCATAAGATATGTGCACGTTTGAAATTAATATTTGTTTTTGAGAATAATTAAACCACGATACTTGACTTTTGCATTTAAAACGTTTACTGGTGCCATTATTTACAGCTAGTTTAATAAAACGAACAGAAGGGATTTACAGTGTAATGTAGACTGTAATGAATATAAAGTTTCGTCTCGTTATATTGCAGGGGTTTCTAACCAGAGAACGCTATCAATTGATTTGACTAAGGAATGCCCAATTTCCTCGATTTCGATGATAATAAATGGTGGGACGCTCCTACCGCCCCAGAAGATATATCATTGCTGATGCAATTCTCTATCTTTAAGCCAAGTACTGATAGAGGATAGAGTACTGCTGCCACGTCTGCGCATGAGCTATTAAAAACAACCTATCCTGCTTGACAGAGTACAAAATAGACTTCGTAGCTTAGTTGGGGATCCCCTTTTCTCTTCCCTGCAACCTCTCTCCAACAGAAAAGACTTTGCGAGCCTGTCGTTGTTTTGTCGTTATTTCCATGCCAAGTGCTCGTCTGAGCTCCAATCTCTGTTCCCCCCTCGCCAATCTTTCACGAAAAACACCCGTCTAGCTGAAACCACTGTCAGTAATTTTCCCCACTCTTTATCTGTGCCTAAATAAAAACGTAGATTCCATGAACAAAGCTTCTTTCTTAGAAGTGCACGCCTGTGGAACTCTCTTCCGTTTGCCTGTTTCCCACCTGACTACAACTTGAATGTCTTCAAGTCCAACATAAACAAATTCGTGATGAATCGGCCCCTTAAGTAAGACACTTTATCAAATCTCCATTACAAACGATTACTACGACATTGTCCCAATGAGTACTGTACACGCAATAACCCTTATCCCCGAGTGGCTTCCGGGCCTTGATAAGTGATGACTTCCATGTAAAAAAAAAATAGTAGGTTTGACTATTTGTTGATCCTTATTCATCCCTGAACAACGTCTGCTCTCTCTCTCCCTCTCTCTCTCTCTTTCTCTCTTTCTCTCCCTTTTCTAATATATTAGTGGCCTGGCAACTGTTTTGATAAATTTTGATATCAGCACCACGCCTGCTTGGATGCTATGCTGTTCAAGTAAGAACAGCTTTACTCTTTGAAACATATTTTCGTACGTCTGTGTAGAGAGAGATAAACATGAATGAAAAAAGCTGTTGCGGATTAAAATTACAAGCAATACTTATGTAGCGAATTTCAAGTCAAAAGAATTAGTTTATACTGGCAGGGTGCACGGGTTAAATATGATATTTAAAGTTGTCCAAATTTCATATATATTATTATAGAGTCGTGATTACAAAATAAAAAAAACAAAAACAAAAAACAAAGTATATGGGCGCCACCATCTAGAATCTAAATCGAAAGCAAAACTGTAGCATTTAACGCTAGTGACGTCACCACTGTACGAAGGTGACACGCATATGAACTGAATAAGAATTAAAAATAGACTAAAATGAATGTACAAAATATATAACGATTTTTTTTCAATTTAGACCCCTTTTTGACCCCTTCATAAAAAAAACTTATCATTTGAGGGTCTATGCGACATTTTGTTTCGGAGAGATAGAGTTTGAAAATATAGAGACAGACAGACAGACATACATACAGACAGACAGACATACATAGTTAGCTTTATTAATTAGGATAACGGGGGGGGGTGCTTCCAGCTTTCCAGTGTGTAAAATACACTACAGTGTGATTTGTAAATTTGTACAGATTTCGTATATATTATTACAAAGTCGTGATTTCAAAAGTTAAAAAAAGTTAATATTATTACAAAGTTGTGATTTCAAAAGCTAAAAAAAACAAAAACTTTCGGTGCCATTAAGTAGAATCGAAACCGAAATCAAAACTGTAACACCCAAAGCCTGTGCTGTCACCACTATATCAACGTGACGTGCTTATGAGTTGATTAGAAATTAAAAACAAACTAAGATGATTGTACAAAATGTATAATGACTTTTCCACATTTTGGAAAACTATTTTAACCGGCTAGGAACCCAACAAAAAAACGGTCCATAAAAACCTAATAATGTTAGACTCGCATCACCACTTTGCGAGTTTTATTTTCGGGGGAAATAGAGTTTGAAAATATGGAGACAGACCGACAACCATATAGCTTTTTATATAGTCGATTAAGGAATGCTTGAAAGAGGAATCAAGTACTGTAATTATCCTTGTGTAACGTTCTATTACTTTTTAATTGAACAAAACGTATTATTTAGCGACTCGCAAAGAAAATAAAACTTTGATACAAACTTTATTAATCGAGGAAAGATGTATTCATTTCATTTACTTCATGCAACTCGCCGACACGTATTTGCAACAGGACACAATATGCTTACTTTTTCTTTCCCTTTTTCGCATCAGATAGCAGGCTACAATCAGCTGATGTGTTGAAGTAATTTATCTAGGAGTCCCATGTCGGTCGGCTCGCTCTTGAAGGATCAGAGTGGAGACTCCCTTGCTTGTCAAACATAACTTACAAATTGCCATGCATCGTTTTCTTTTTCTTCAATTTCATTTTTTCTTTCGATCTTCATGAAAAAATATGCGTTTAATTCCGTGACGTTACGCTCGAACTACTAAAATAATTATGAAGCGACATTAATTCGGCACGTGAGTCGTCAGTATGCATATGCACTCTGGCTTCCTTATTAAAATGAACCAGCTATTGATTACACGTGTGTCCAACCGTTGAGGACGACAGATGTGAAAAATATATTTTTCTAGGTCTGTAACATAGTGCATATGAGAGCGTGGGAAAGTATCAGCGTCAGCGGAGAATGACTTGCTTGCGATTAGATTAGCAGCAGCAACATCAGTAGCCGCAAAAGGTGCATATCCAAATTAGGAAGTGAGCACGAATTGGCGCGACAAGAAAAAGAACCAAAGTATACCTCGTTCTCTAGAGTAAAAAAAGTGTGCGCCAAAGAAAGGTTGAAAAACGAGGACAAGAATGGCTCCCTGTAGCCGACATGCGGTCGAAGGAAAGAGAAACGCGTACAAGTTTAATTCGACATGTGGCAGAGATTTTGAGTAATGAGTACTAAAAAAATTGTAAAAAAAAAAAAAAAATGCCGACCCCGATTTTTATTTAATAATTTATTGCCTTTGTTTCTTTAGAACTGCAACTTTGCGGATCAGGATTTCTGGCTTGGATGTTATACTGAAAAAGGTGGTCGAAATATAACCTACAGTGTTAGTAATTTATTTTAGACTTGAACGCGGGATCAGATAGAGAAGCAGCTTGGTTTCGAGCGCAACAAAAGTATTAGTATTAATAACCGTTGATATTTACTTCAGCAAAATGTGACGTGAGGGCGCCTTATACAAACAGCAATAAATGAAGCCTTGTTCCCAAATAAAAAAGTTTTTTTAAGGACGTATGTAGTAACGGGTCATCGCTTTTCAAAGAACGAAAGTCCCATCGAGAATGAGAATAAATGTGTTTATCACATATACGATGATACGTCGTTGTCGTCGTCGGCTCCCACTCGTATCCGAGTATTCGGTCCTGTCGCTTGTCACCAGTTTCCAACTTTGGGATGGATGTCTGTATGTGACATTGCTGTTGATTCTGAGTCATGCTAGAAAAGTCGTGGACTGTGTTCGCAAGGCAAGGCAAGGCAAGACAAGGCAAGGAAGGGGTGTGGTTGTTCTCGTCACTCTTTTTTTTCTTTTCCTTTTTTTTCTCAATTTCTCTCCTTCTCTTCTCAAAGTCCACGCTGCCATCGTGTGCTGCAGCTCTACAAATCTTTCCACGAGGAAGGGTCAATATTTGTCAGGGCCAGGATGTGCTTGAATTGATCCTTATAGCGCATGATAATTTGGCAGAGTTAACTTATTTAAGCAGATAGCTAAAGAAGAATTTGTTTACATTGGATTTGAAAAATACAAGATTATAATCAGCTGAGAAGCAGCTACGCGGTAGTTTTCCCCACAGACGTGTAATTCTTGGAACGAAACTTTACTCAATGAAGTTATGTTAAGATTTAGATAGGCAAAGTGTAATAGAATGCGAACGCGCGCATGGCACTTGTATACAGATACCAAAACGTGTGCGATGTGACGTCACGGCGTGAAGGGAAAGAAAAAACCATAAAAAGAAATACGTGTTCGCAGACCGTAGATCTCGATCACGTTCGCGACGACGCAGGTTGAGGATCACGATCAAAGGTGGATGAAATCACTCGTGGCCAGAGATTGAGAAATAAAGTTTTTTTGCTTTTTTTTTAAAACTGAAACAGTGAGTTGATTTTTTTTCGTCTTCTTGTGTAATGTTCCTTGCGACGGAATCTACAACGTGTTGCGTGTTTATTTATTGACACGCGTTACAAGAGGAAGAAAGTAGACTTATTAACAATGGCTGTAGTTTAGATAATGTTTGTGAAAATACCATTTAAGCTGAGAACAGTAGTTCAAATAATCCAAATAATTGAATTATGAATCCTCATCTAAATAATAAAAAAAACGTAGTAGCGGGAACGAATTTCCAAAAGACTAAAAGAAAAACAAAATGAAAAAATATCTTATCTTCTATATATATAAAAGCCAAACGTCTGTGTGTATGTATGTATGTTTGTTTGTAACGCTAAAACTTTTGAAAAACGGAACCAAACTTGACAAATTTGGTATCATATCGAAGCCCCATCACCCGGATGACAAATATCGAAGTTTCACGTCAAACGAACCACTAAAAGTTGGTCAACTGATCAGTTATCTTCGAGGGGGCCCCCAAAAAACCTGTCATTATCTATATATATAAAAGACAAATGTTTGTTTGTAACGCTAAAACTTGAGATGAAAGATTCCTCTCCCCTAAGAATAAAACATATGTTCAATATCTGCTTTTGTTTTTTCATTGTTTATACGGTCCCGAGCAACGCCGGGTAGCCCTGCTAGTTCGTTATAAAAGAAAAAAAAATACGCCATTGCAAAATCTACCGTGTCGTTATAATACACGTTGAATGATCTGTTCATATCGACTTTTGTTTTCTTTGGGACTTTCTTTTATTGTATTATTTTAACAACAATTTTCATGTCCCGTTTTGGAGGGGGTAGTTTTAAACGTCGAGCGAGATACGATGATAAATGCACGGCAGACGAAAAAAGGGCTGAACCATCGGAATTTGCGAAGACCGATGATAAAGACAAATCGTGATAATTTGTCTTCCTTGGAGAATAAACAAGAACAAAAACAAAACGCAAACGGCTTGGAACAAAAACGCTTGCGCCATTTATTTTGGATTCCGCCATTTTGGCTGACGTATTATCATTTCTGGATCCGTCCTCGTCTATTTAGTAGAGAGATTTTTTTGTTGGGTGGTCGCTCGCACTGTCACATGCTAATTTGAAACATCATTTGTGCTGCCCTGTAACAACTAAGTTTTAAACAGAAATAGCGGGAGGAGAGCGGCTTTGCCTGGTCGTGAAATACACTTAAATATGGTTATGACCCTATCGTTTGCCAGGGGAGAGTTACTTAGTTGAGGAACGTCCAGGGAACGCAACCTGCTCCCCCGGGAGAATAAATGATATCAAATTATAAACATATGAAAACTTCAACGGGTCGATATGTCCTCGTCTATAATCGACTGTCATGGGTCGCTTCTTGAGTCCTCATTGCGTGCCGGGTTTTATCATCATTCTTGATAGAAGGAACCGTTCTTCTGCCCATTGTATCTACGTGATCCTCATATGAATGATTAAAAATAAACAAAGATTAATGTACAAATTGTATGACGAGTTTTCTTTTCATTCTGGCCACTTTCCGACCCCTTAAAACTATTTTAACCGGCTAAAGACCCATTAAAGGACGGTTCAATAAAATCCAATCATTTGAAGCCCCTAGCGCGGTCCTGCAACATTTTGTTTCGCAAGAGATAATGTTTGAAAATATGGAGACAGAAAAAGACTCAGTGATATTTAGAAATAATATTTTTATTATCTTGTCATTCTTCAAATCAAAATTATGAAGGTTGTTTTCCCGTCACTTTTCTGAATAAAGCAGTGTTTCCGTTCGAATTTTTTGGAATTTTCGGACTACTACTCTCATATTAAGTGTCATTTTCACAACATTTCGGTCGACGTAACCTCTGATTTTATTCGGGTGTATTTTCGTTGCATGGTGAAGGGAACAGCTCCCGATGTTTAGTAAGAGACGAAGTTATTAGTATTGAATATCATTATTGCAGAAGAATGCTGGGATCGAACGCAGTTGTTAAAATTTAAAATGAATACACATTTCTTAATTAGATACGATTCCCGGAATACAGGCATTATCCATTGTAATGAGGAATAATGGAGCAATAGAAATAAAGAATATCCATAGAGAAAACCCGCGGCTGTCAGGATACGTGTTGCAAGCATGTGCATGGAATTCACATGTCTGGCCCGGATGCTGACGTCACAAAGAAATATAGAATCAATATATACATTAAAGTTAGACGAGAAGAGGCAGTCAGAAAAAAAACAGTAAGTCAGAGAGTCTGAGTGAGTCCAGTAGAGCGGACCGGGGAGACTGAGACTGCGAAGGGGCGGGGAAATAATGACAATGTAGCAGTGTTAACAGGCATCGAATTCCAATCAACCAAACTGGATGAATAAATGGTTTATATTTGTTATGTAAGACTTTTGTCTTTGTTTCTCATTAACCGCCATGTAATGTGTCTTTATCTTCCTCGTCTTGTATAATGAATTTTGTATGGAAACCCTTTCCAATAATATAATATCCACCTGTTTAAAAGGACTATCATATAATTGCATTGGTATAATGACTGACGGTATAATAACCTTAAAGTTCCATACTCTGTTGAAGATATTTACAATTGGAGACAGGCATGTGTCATTGAATTCCTTTATGCAGAAAAAAATTGAACCGATAATCATTCACCGGCGCTTGTTGAACGTTTACAAAGTCGGTGTAGATGATGCAGTCACAGTAAAAGAAAGGAATCATCGATTTTAGCATGGCGATGGAGATGTGATTGACAAAGAACACTCCGTACACCCATGCTCAGCCACTATCCGATCGCTGCCAAAAGTGCATTGAGAATAGTAGTCATTATGCGAGCAATAAGTTATAGAGCACAAAATGTCGCTTGTTTTAATCGTACCCCTCTACTCTACGTTTTTGAACAACTCTTGCGCCACAAAGCTCTGCCCGGACGCCCACGCCCAGCCACCGTTTATTGCAATCAAAAGTGAATTAAGAATGTTGATAACTATGTAGAAAATGTATTCTAGAGCCGTTTTAATGATACGATTCTCGGCTTAGTAGCTTTTTATCCTTTTTAATACTTTAAAAAAAAAATAGGAACCAGTAATTTTGGAACGACTCTCGTATATTACTTATTGATGATTAAGAAAATGTGTGTTATTATTTTACCAAGTGATTCACGGTTTATTAAGACCAGAAGCCACTTTGGGGCGAGTTAATTTAATGATCAATATTTCCACTTCTATGAAAAGTACTCGACTGAGCTCCAATATATGCCATGTCTGTTCATGTAGCTATAACAGCTTTCAACAATTTACACAAATACTTGTCTAATAATCCAAGATAACTTGAGATTACTTTCCTTCAAGTTTAATGCAAACAAATACCTGTTGAGCTGGCTTCTGAAATAATCAAAATTTGACAATTCTATAACGTCAAATAATAATAGATAGGGAATTGTCGCTATTATATTAAATAAGTAATCTGCATAGATTAAAATATCATATTTAAACGTATCTTACGATCGCCCTTCGTCGGGCGGCCAGCTAGTTTATATATACAAATACCGTTCGAAGAGAGATAAGACTAATTTTTCCGAACGGAACATTTTTCTTAACCTTTTGGTTAGGATCAAATGTCATATTATGATTCTACTTATAGTCTTTCCTAAGTCAATTTAAGAGAATTCTTTCTAGGCTAAGTCATGTTTTTATTTTGTACGTATCCACATCGTCTCATTTTGAGAACTAAAATTCCTCACGTAAAACTTCCTTACGGTGCCCCCGTAAGGAGCAAAGTAGATAAGGAATAGTTTTCAAACATCGGTATGTCCACTTACGAGGATGAAAATCAAGAGATAATGACCTGCACATTTAACGTGGACGTTACGTCGCAAATGAACAAACAAATATTCAGAAATATAAATAAATAAATAAAAATCCAGATCGGCATTTTTTTTCTTTTTCAACATTTTTTTTTATTACCGGTATAATTGCTCAAACACGTCTCTCGCAATCGCCCATCTCACTCGTGTACACTTTTCCTCTAGGAATCCATATCGACCGATGCAAGATAGTCATCTCTTTCACTCTACACGTCCATTTTTTTCGACGTCCTCTTTGTTTCTTTTTTGGACCACATGCTGTATTTTTCCTTTTTTTCCTTCTTCTCGCGCACACTTACTAATTTGTAAATGCTGCTGCTAATCTTCCCAAAGACAGTAATTTTTCGCTGACGCCGACATCTTCCCACGCGCTCATATTCACGGTGTTACACACCTAATATCTAGAATCCTTATTCCAATTTTGATAAAAGTTCATTTCATGATCTGGATTCCAGAATATGTCTACAATTTAATTGCTTAAAAAGAAATTGAAATTCAGAGAATTTCGCTTCATTGATATCTCATGGATCTGGTGCAAACTCAATATCTCTACTCTTATATAAAAATCAGTTTTTGTTTGTGCGTATGAATTCCTTCCTCATATGTTCAAAAACGGCTTAGTCCATCTTTTGCAAATTTCACACAAATATAAGTTATATGCCTGACAGTGTTTCGAAAATCGAAAAAATCCGATCTTAAAAATAACTTTTCTCTTTTATGTATAAAAACATAATTTATACGGGGGAATATTTTACGTTACATCGGCAAGAGAGATAATAAAATTGTAGCAATCATTCTTTCGAAAAATCAGATTAATTACAATCCGGAGATATGACTTAGTTGTGGAGCATTCAGCTATATATTGAATGGCCCCTTGTTCAAGCACGGGTGTTCTTCACCATTTAAACTTTAATTTTCTATTATTAATCAATTCAATTTAAGATAAAAGAAGAGGAAGGATTTAAAATCGCCGCAAATGATTTCTTGGTTTGCATATTTTAAAACTAAACATTAATCAGAAGTGACTTTTCCAGGGCATTCATCGTCAAGCCCAAATAGCAGACAGAATTTGATGCACAACATAATCATTATGGATTTTTTATTTAAAAGTTTTTTTACGAATTAATCCACCTGAGAAATTATTGCTAGTAAGGTATAATATTCAATAGCGACTTCACTCTATAATAATACATACGCAATCTGCCTAAATAACAATTTCATGTCATAGCGTATTGTACGGCTGGTCAGATATACGTTTTCTATTAAAAAAATATTAAAACGAATTTCGTAATATGGATATGGGAACGCTTATAGGAAGGTTTACTAATGTGCATATTCCTTTCAAAAACGAGTGTTAATTACTCAGCGTATATATATATATATATATATATATATATATATATATATATATATATATATGTATATATATATATATATCCGCGAAACAGTGTCCCATGGTAAACGACTGATGACCCCTTGAAAAATAAATTATTGCTATTATAGTAAATTCGAGAGCGAATTGATGCAGTGATTGCAGGTGATTAAATGACTTACTGACTAGATGGTTTTCTAACGAATGATAAAAACTATTTTTTGTATAGTTTTAAAGGTTAAAAAATTCAAAGACTATATATATATATATATATATATATATATATATATATATATATATATATATATATACATTGTGTTTGTGATCATCTTTGTAAACGAAATTTGTATGAAACACTTTCCTTCATGTTAACTGAGTCCCCTCCTTCAGTAATGAATTCTCATCTCCTATGCGTTATAAATATGAACTGTATTTAATCTGTTATATAAAGCTCACCTCTCTGTTTAAATGTATGTATGTATGTATGTATATATGTATGTATGTATGAATGTGTGTATATATGTATGTATGTCTGTGTGTATATTTTATCAGTCAAGTTTTGTGTACGCCGTTCTGATATGAGCACTCCATTACACAACAATCGCTGTTACATATCTATAATATAAAGCTGAATGTGTGTGTGTGTGTGTGTTAGTGTGTCTGGTCACGAATAGGCTCTTATATGTTTGACTATTTAAAAAAAAAAAAACTGATTGCATATAATGATAGACGAAGTATCGAGGATCAGGAATGGGTATGTTTGATTTGGTAGAACGGTAATTCATTAAAATTGTGGGGTCTGCGTTCGCGCCTGGCATCCAAAGTATGGAAATAAATGCAAAAAAAAAAACGTTTATAAGGGTTTTTGATATGGATGTTCATAAGAATGTTTCAACTAAAATAGAGATGGTATAATAAAATTGTTGGGTCTGCGTTCGAGCCTGTTCTACATGGAAATATGGCACGAACTTAAAGAAAGACTTTTCGTATCTATTTGCGTAAGTATACTTTGATAATTATGTTTCAGTTTGAAGAAATATGGCATAATAAAATTATTGGTGTTCGTTCGCGCCTGACCTCCAAAGAATGTAAATATGTCACAAAGTTTAACAATATTTATAAAAGGGGTGAGGGTCCAAAATAACACCTTAACTTTAATCTTAATTCACGTTAGCTTTTATTTATTTTTTTGAGTTGAATCATATTGTGTCGAATAAATTCACCTTATAAACTCACGTTCTTATTAAAGTGAAAGCCAAAAAATAATAGTCGAACTTTAGCCAATTCTCGGCACAAATTTTGCATGACTTTGTTTTTTTTCCTTCTCCAGTTGCACGTGGCACTCTTTCAAAAATAGATAAATTGATAAATAATTAAAATAAGAACGTTACTTAATATATTTTTATAAAAATATTTAAATAACCTTTTAATTTTTATTGATATATCTGTTTTTTTGTTGTCAGTGTACTTTAAGGCATTCAGTTGATTACAACCCTTTCTGCGTGTTCTGACATTATAATAGTACAACCCTGAATCCGACGACGCAATACTACACCGTTCAATACGGTAAAACTGAAACGAAGCTGTTCTGCTTGAAAATGGGCTTAATTTTCTTCTTATTCATATTTATATCGATTCTTTTCTTTAAAAAACTAAAGTAATTACGTGTTTACTTTTTTTATATCCCATTTTGCTGTTTCGGATTATTTTACTAAAGTAAGTAAAGCTTCATTATTTTTCAAAACTGTTTTTGTTTCTTTGTTTTTCGATATTTCGTCGATATTATTTAGTAAGAGTGTTTAGCAGAAAAGGCAACAAACGAATACCCGAAAAAATAAATATGCAAGAAATAAATGTTACCATAGTCAATAAAAGTTCAGTTCATGTTTTATTTTGTTTTGAAATAGTTTTTAATGCTCTTTACTTGAAATAATTTCAGGGAACCTAAATTAAAACGAAATGTGAGGCGATATCTACATAAATGAATTTTTATATAAACTACACATGCCATAATCGAATATTCCTCAAGCATAAAACAACGGAAAACATTAAAATATGTTTATAAATATTCCTTACGTTAAGGGAACTCTCTTAAATTGTTAACACAGAATGCTCAGGTGCCCCTCCTTCAAATTGAAAACGGAGCTCTCCATTTCAAAGTCGCTGCCATTTTTATATTTTTAAACCGGTTTGTGAATCAAAAAAGAATTGTACAAAATACTAAAAATACAAACCAATGAACTTTTCTACCATAAAAGTAACTTTTATTGACTATGGTAACATTTATCTCTTGTATATTTATATTATTATTATATATAGAACATTTTCTCTTTGTAAGGAAACATCATTTTGTTGGTCACTCTTAGCTACGAATGGAAACAAAGTTGATATAAAAAATATATTTTCGTGAACATAATCTTTACTTTCATCATATTTTGCTTAGGGTAAAATTTTTGAGTATCAAAATCTATCTCTTTAGAACCCCCTCTTTTTTATAACCTATCATACTTTCATCAATCACATTCCATTTTCTATAGGCTATTTTTGAACCCAGTCAACGACGGGTACTTTTGCTAGTAAATGTATAAAACTCTACTGACATGCAGAAGTGCAAGTTTAATGTGAACCAACATCTTGCTGCCCAACTCCCCACATATTACCCCTGTTGTTCATGTCCCTGATAGTAGCCTCCTGCATCAAAGTGGCAATGTGCCGTGGTTGGGGTTAAAAATGTAAAAAAAAATGAATTAAATTAAATATAACCTGTATTCAGACAGATTACCCTTTGCAGCTGGGTTTCACAATTTATAACGATAATCTCAATAAGAGCGAATCCTCTATATAAAAAATAGAAACATATAAATAGTTTTCAAGTTGGAATCTGGTTTGACCATATTAGGTTGTCTGAATATACCGACTTCCTGACATAAATCACGAAATATTGAAGTAATCCATTTTCTTTTTACTTTGCAAAACTCAGTCATGTTTTTCAAAACCCAAGGATTTAAAAAAAAAAAACAATAATCCAAACACAAGATTTAAGAACTCGACACATAAAAAAATGCCAAAATGAGTGAAAAAGGGATTAAAATACCGTACAACAAAGCAACCAAACTAAACATTATGAATAAATACCGAGTTGAACGATGATGTTGTTGCCCTAGCAAAGACAACATGATTCCATTTCCGTTTGATGAAAACAATTTTCTTTTTGTTGTTGCAGACCATCTACTAGTTGGCCAGTTGTGTACACATCTCAAGAGCGATAGAAGCCTTCTCGGCTGTCTGAAAGTAACACAATGTTCAATGAGCGAGATCGAAGATGTGCCGCTGTACAACTCATGCTCTCAACAACAAGACCATAGCCAACACCGTCCAATGCAAATCCGGTCCGTTTTATGCTTGAGGGCACAGCTCAATGAAGTTTCTGTCCACGGTTACTGTCTTTTGTGTGATTTCAAGTGAGAGCCACATTGTACCACCTCACATCTTCGAAGTCGGCTTGAAAGTCAGCACCAAATTGTACCTTAATGTGCTTAATAGTGTGATCCCTGGGAAAATCAGATGGCCGCCGACAGACACTTGATTTGACAGCAGGATTCGACACCGGCCCACAAATCTAAAGAGATCCATGATTTTCTTCGGAAGGAATGCTACGACTTTGTACCTCTCTCTCACTTCCCTCACCCTCCCCCGATCTTTAACCGCTGGTCTACTTCGTTTAGTCACCAACAGAACTTCCCACAACATCAAAGCCAGCCTGATCGCCGCCGTCCGCCGTGTATTCACCGAGTTCCGTTAGCGCTTGTGAAAAAGTCATGTTCCGAGATCCAGACCCGTATCGCGGCGCGAATTGAGGCTGAAGGCAGCTACATTAAATAGGTGTCAGCTCTACAACATACTCTAGTTACCTGAATTGTTTTTATTTTCTATAAATGTTTTAAAATAAAACGACAGCCTTGTTTTCTTTAGGACGACAAATTTATCGTTCTGCCCTTTATTTAAGGATAAAGAAAACCCGGTTGCAGCTTGATTGAACACGAACAGAGTTGATATGCTGTAACATAAAATAACCAAACCAAACAAATATTTTTAAATTATAAGCAATTTCAAGCATTAAACCATTACCGAAAATTACAAAAAAAAAACAAGCAAAAACCCTAACTTATGAGATTGTAATAGATTTTTTATTGTAAAACGCGCAAACTGAACGCTCGTATCTAATTGCTTGTGGTAGTGTTTATATTTCTCGTATTGTTCTTTGCGATTTACCTCGTTCATTTTGCCATCGTTGATGCGCATGTCAGATAAGATGGCGTTATCTTTCGGCAATCATCGACAGAAATCGGTGTACTCCGTTGACAACGGAATCTCGTCCATCGTCCGCGTTTTTTATTTATTTATTTTATTTGTTGTTGTTGTTGTTGTTGTTGTCTTCTCGCGATTGAAATGCATTTATCTTTTGACAGCAAAATGAAAAAACAAAAATAAGATTGATTTTACGAACGAATCGAAATGAGGGAGAAAAGGTTCGTAAATCTGCAAGGTTTTCAATGCGTCTTGCGCTATCTTTTCTATTGGATTTAACTGTCACGGCCAAGTTTTATGAACACATACATGCACACACGTCCCCATTCACATCCATACACACACCCCTATATATATATATATATATATATATATATATATATATATATATATATATAGTATGTGTATTTATAAAAAAACATTCTTGTCTACATGTGTGCACATATGGTTCCGCTGCAACTCATGTAGAGAGACAGCTTCATAAGGTCTTATCTAAAGATAACGTTTGATGAAGATGCATCTCTAAATGAGCTGCAGTAAAAATTTGTATGCACATATGTAGCCCATAATATTTGTATAAATAAACAACGTATAATTATACTCTGTTGGTCAGTGATCACTTTTAAAATCGGTTTAAGCGGAGTGAAATCTCGGAAAACGACAACGATACAACAATTATATATATATATATACATATATATATATATATATATATATATATATATATATATATATATACAGTCATCCACACACAGTACTGTTTCGCTGTTTCACAGCTCATTAGTGCGGCTAGACAGGCAACTACCTCAAGCCAGGATTGAAACCAAACCGTCTATACGACAGTTGAGGCTCCTAACGACTACCTTATTGGCGGCTGCTGCGTGAGTCATGAGTTTTACGATGTTTTTGACATCGTTCGAACTACCTCTGCTCGATTTGTTTACAAAAAGAGCATCGCTTATACGCTAATGGTAATTTGTGTATCACTTCTCAATATGCTCAACTCCAGATAAGGAGCATTATAGTCATCCACATACAGTACTGTTTCGCTGTATCAAAGCTCATCAGTGTGGCTAGATAGGCCACTACCTCAAGCCATTCTCAAAATTCAATCGCCCAAACAACAGTCAAGGTTTCTTTCCATAAACCTATTTAGCCTCTGCTGTGCAGGTAATGAATTAACGAGGTTTTGACATCGTCTAAATACCTAAGCTAAATATGTTTACACAAAAGCATCTTTAATACCTTATGTCGGTTTGTAAATCCGTTTCAAATATATTCAACCCAAGATGGGAAGCATTATAGTCATCCCCATGAGTACTGTTTCGCTGTCTCAAAGCTCATCAGTGCGGCAACTATTCCAGGAAGGATTTTTACCCGACCACCCATATAAATATATATATATATATATATATATATATATATATATATATAGTCATCCACATATGGTACTGTTTCGCTGTATCACAACTCATCAGTGCGGCTCGACATTTCTCCAGCTGTCGATCAAACCTAAACCACACAAGTTGATAGTCGGAATCTCTACACTTGGTGCGAGCAAATGCTCTTATCATATATATAAATATATATATATATGTGTGTGTGTGTGTGTGTGTGTGTGTGTGTGTGTGTGTGTGTGTACGGAATAATCATGTTCACGCACTGTTTACGGAAATTAAACGATGACATGACCAGTAGCAGTTAGATGACCATTTTGGAATATATTGCACCAGGGCATAAACATCTTTTGTATATGAAGGCGTCTTTAAACCCCCTGGGATAGATGTGCCATCTGTCTTCGTTAAATATGTCTCTACGAAATAGGAAATCCGGCAATCTATTGTACTGACTACGATTGCCATTTTTTTCAAACAGTGTGGATTTTTCTACGCAAAGAATTCACCATTATAAAATACTATTTGTCTGAAATTCGAAAACTGAATCGTTGCGTGAAACTCATATGCTGAAAGTGATGAAAGAATTCATTATATATATATATATATATATATATATATATATATATATATATATATATATATATATATACAGAGAGAGATAGAGAGAGTGAGAGAGAGAGAGAGAGATAGAAAGAGTTGTGGATACCAGACTGTATAAAGTTTTTCCAATTAATTTACAAATCCAAGACCTGTTGAATTCGGGGGCTCTCGCTTCTCGCACTCAAAATGTGCATATATGTTTAACGTATAAATATTGGGAGATTTATACATGCCTATGCGCATTGTTATTATCGACGAAAATATATGCAATGCAAATTAACATTAATTCACTATGTGAGGCAATATCTCTGCACCCACTTATATATATCTATCTATTATATCTATAAAAGTGAACGTGTCTGT
>NC_136511.1:22604178-22606678 GCF_053919585.1 Euprymna scolopes | reverse complement strand
ATAAACGATACGATTAATAACACCTTGTACTTTGGAATATATAGCCTTTTCTATTTATTTGTATATGCTCTGTACTTAGACTTACCATACATCGAGCTTCAAAAATATAAAGGTTGGTATGAATTAAAAAATAAAAATTCAATATAATCGAATAAACATATTCATCTCATGTATATATATATATATATATATATATATATATATATATATATATATATATGTATATATATATATATATATGCGTGGGTTTATATACATATACATGTGTATATATATGTAAATGAATGAGTAATCAACAATAAAGAAAGGGAAGGATGGTCTTCGGGTGACAAGAAGTGACAATCACCATATATATATATATATATATATATATATATATATATATATATATATATATATATACGATTAAAAACAATACCTTTCAATTGGCGAATGAACACTTTTTCGGGGTCCACGACCAACTAGCACCGCGTGTGTTTGCGTGTATGTATGCGTGTGGCGAAGACAACCTTTCTAGGAGAATCAACTCTCTGATTTAAAAAAAAAACAAAGCGGGAGACCAGGACCCGCATTAAGCTGGGCTGCAGTTTTACTTGTTGATGGCTTTCTTGCTCTTGCTTGTTGCTGGATCTCAACATTTCGAACCGAGAGAGAGGCTTAGCTGTCGTACAAACCTAAGACTTTGCAACATCATATGTGTATATATACTCCCTCAGGCATTTGTCTATTAAAATGGCCCTATGGCGATGGGAGTCATTTTTAGTCTCATGGACTTTAAGTGTGTGAGAGAGTGGCACTCGTCTGACAAGACGTGCAATCATCATATATATACGAATATATACATATATTCATATATATATATATATATATATATATATATATATATATATATATATATATATATATATATCTCGAATTCCGACTTACGAGGTTCAGGCAAATCAGTTGTTCGAAATCCATACTATTTGGTTATAATGAGGAAAGTTATGTGCCGAATTATTAGCGCCCACCGGTAAACTTAGTCGGTGTAAAGAATTTTCATAGAAAACGCATAGAGTAGGCCTTAACTGCTTACACAAGAATTACCATCCTCTGGATTCCGGCCTAAACGAAGCTTGACTATTCATTTTATCGGTGGTTTTAAAGGCACATCAAAGACTAAACTGAATATTTGTATGCCACGGCCCAATATATACAACGTCTACTAATCCCGCATGGTTACATTTAAGCCTATGTTTTACTAGCAGGCTGACCCAGCGTTACCCAGGATTAAATTATGAATAATGAATGTTTCACACTCCAATTTTTTTTTTCGTCTCAAAATCGATTAAATACACCATTTTTTCAATCAAATCGATTCATCGCCACTCAAATGGGAGACCCATCCCGATGCACCCTTAGGAATTTTCACATGCTATTTGTAGGGATTAAATTTACAATATATTGTAGTTTACATTGCACTGTAGAGAATCTACTGTTGATTTTATAAATATGTTTTATATATAATGACTTGGATTGAAGTTTCTTAAGTAAAAGCCATGTAGTATGTTTCAGTTGTGCTCTAAGCAGAAACATTCATTTCGATGCCGTCCTCGTTATATGAAAGAACCTACTATAGATTTTATGTTAGACCTATACGCTGGAGTGGTAATAAACCTTCTCAAATGGGCTCGTGATGTTAGACTGTGCAAGATGTTCACTTTTGTCAAAATAGTCTGTTCCTTATTTCACCGGATTATTTTTATAATGGATAATTTATACGTATTGAATATATTTCGACACTAAAACCTACCTAAGGAAACTGCCAGGCATATTAAGCAACTTCTTGTGAAATTTCACAAAAATCGACACTATTGTTTTCGTGTCCATATGAACGAACTCCCAGTAACAGAAACATACTTATACACAAACAGAAAAAAAGTTATTTTTATATAATAATGATTTTAATTTGAGCTTCATCGTTTTTAAAGATATATTTCGAAGTCTTGCAATATTTAGTTTAGTATTATCACTTCTGTCGAGAATCAGGTGTCAATTTGAGAATCAATGATATGGAACTGGATTCCGTGTTGAATCGCAATGCGGTCATCTAATGTTACAAGAAGACTCAAATCAGATTTGTGTCAGGTCTGTGTCTCTACCGATCCCTGTCTGTAGACGAGAACTTGTTGATCAACCTAGGTTTAATGCACAGAAAACGTATTGATCGGCGATAAAAATATTTTGAACAGCGATAAAAAGATTTCTTTGATACATTACTAGCTGAAATAATTGTATACGTTGGGTACGTTTGCTCGTGTTTTTTAAATTTGTTTTTCAACTTCTATTCACCCAAAAACCAGACTAGCTTTCACTGTGATTTCACTGTGATGTAAAGGGTTACTGTGACGTAGGTTTATAGGAGAGTTCTTAGTAGAGAGTTATGCAGAGAGATTTTTGTCAACTTAAATTTGCATCGTATCATTTGGATTCATCTGACTACTGTTCTCATATTAAAGGT
>NC_136511.1:22506678-22601678 GCF_053919585.1 Euprymna scolopes | reverse complement strand
CGGTCACCAGCGAGAGTAGGCGACAGCGAATGTAGAGAGCAGCGTCATCGTCAAGATCTTTGGTCGCCTGCTTCAGCATCATGCTGAAGAAGATGCTGAACATAGTTGGTGCCAGGGCGCATCCCCGTTTTACGACATTGACAATGTGAAAGGGTTCTGAGAGGTTGTTATTCAATCCTGCCTGACCGCTTTGCTTCTCATGCAACTAAACTATAATGTTTAATGTGGTCCATGTGGCAGTCACCGAGGGACTTCTTCTTTATATATTTTCTTCGGTGAACCTCTGTCACGACGGTCATTAGAGAGTTCGCTATATAGGGCTATCTTGAGCAGGCGATGATCCTCCATTCTGGAGACGTGCCCGACCCAGTGTAGCTGTGACTTGTGCAGCATAGCCTCGATGCTGGTAATTTCCGCCCGCTCGATAACCTCAATCTATGGAATCAACATGTGTGAGCCTTGTCCACCCTACTAGGTGGGGAGCAGCATGCCGAACAACGAAGGTACTACCCCTCCTCAGAGCCCCTATGCCTCTCTCTCTCTCTCTCTCTCTCTCTCTCTCTCTCTATATATATATATATATATATATATATATATATATATATATATATTTAAAAGAGTGTAGCCATCAACAATTGTGTGTTTTTTTTAAAGGTTTTCATCATATTTTTATTTTAAAATATTTTTATAACGCGTTTCGAGCATGGCTACACTCTTTTAAATATACCTTTTTTTCTCTCGTTGGAACTACACAACCATCACTTTGAATATATATATATATATATATATATATATATATATATATAAATATATATATGTATATATTTGTAGTCATCGACATGTTTCGTTGTATCACAACTCATCAGTACCGCTAGACTAGCATCTCTCCTAAGACAAGGATTGAACCTAGAACCGTCGTGTTGACAGTCGGCAGTTCTCCCACCGAAGGGACGCCCGCAAATAACTCGTCGGAATGTCTATTTAAATAGACATTCGGCACCACCTTACAGTGCTCAAACCGTGAGCTTCAAATTTTTCAGCCAATTAAGTAGCGGGTGAGATATGTTACGACAGTGCTCTACCCTAAGAGAGGGGCTTAATATATATATATATATATATATGTATCTATGTATCTATGTATATATAAATATATATATATATATATATATATATATATATATATATATATATATATATATAATTTAAATGAAAGCACATACTTAAAAGTTCTCTAATTCTGGTGTCAAGACCCAAAGATATACTCTATAATGTCTTCCGATACTTTTTCTTAACCAGAATCCCAAGAAAAGCGTCCAAACGTTTATCGCGGCTGCAACATTTCTGAAAATTTCGGATTTTATAATTAAATCGTCTAAAACAAATGCCGTTCAATTTAACGTAGCGCCATGCCAACGAGTAGCCAATTCGAATTAATCCCGGCTGTACATTTATGTATCAAATAAAACTCCTCCCTGTTAAGGATACGGGGAGAGAAACAAAGGGTGATAGGATACCAAATTACAGCTAAGAGAGGATGTATACTGATCCTTCGACCCTGACACTTAACAAGATCAAATATTTTATCGCACAAACGTCACGCTAGAAATGAGAGTCGGCGCCAGCATTTTTTTTTATTTTCTATTGGTAATCGGTAGTCCATTAATAAGACGTTTTTTTTTAATCTATACGCTCTAACCTAAGCACATACGCAATCTATCTATCTATCTATCTATCTATCTATCTCTATATCTCTATCTATATCTATCTATTTACCTATCTATCTCTCCCCCCCTCTCTCTCTCTCTCTATATATATATATATATGTATGTATGCATATATATATGTATGCAAATATATGCATATGTATATGTGTATATACATGTATGTATATATATATGTATATATACGTATATATATGTGTGTATATGCATATGTATATGCATGTATACATGTATATATATGTATACATATGTATATACAATTGTAAGATATATATATATATTTACATATATATACATATATATATATGCATACTGATGAGGTTTATATATATATATATATATATATATATATATATATATATATATAAACCTCATCAGTATGCCCTGTATTTAAGAACTCAGGTGATAAGTTATCTCTCTCTCAGTACAGACCAATAAGTCTCCTGTGTGTCATGAGTAAGTTGCTAGCGTCCATATTAAATAGAGAAATAGTCAACCACATCAGCAGAAATAACCTTCTTTGTGACACGCAATATGGTTTCCCTTCTGGAAGATCTACCGCAGATGTGCTGACGGTTATATCTCATAGGATTAGTGAATCTCTGGAAAAGGCTTCCTTTCTAGGGCAATTACTCTTGACATATCAAAGGCCTTCGACAAGTTTGGCAGAAAGGCCTACTTCACCAGATCTCCAGCTACGGTATAACTGAAAATACCCCAATCTATCATTAAATCATTTCTCTCTGGTAGGCTTATAAGAGTAGTGGTTGATGGAAAAAAATTAGAGGCCTGCAGTATTAATGCTGGAGTCTCTATAGGGTGCATCCTGGGCCTAACTCTCTTCCTGGTCTACATCAATGATCTCCGTTAACACATACTTAAATCATTCGTTGACATCTATGCTGATGATACGACCATCTACGGCAACGCAACAAAGGCTGTAAATGACAAAGCTCTCTCTGATTCTCTCTCCTCTGATCTCAAATGAGTGGTTCAGTGGGTGAAGACGTGGCTGGTTACTTTTAATGTATCTAAAACCAAACTCCGATCTTTATATCATCAACGCTCTAATCCCCATCTGGAATCAATTGAAATGGATGGCTCTCGTCTAGGAGAAACCCCATGTTTTGACAAGCTTCCTGATCTGAAAAGGAACACGTACATCAAGTATATTTCCAAGGTCGTTGGAAAGATGGTGGGATCCTTCTATCATTCCAGAAGATATCTCACTACTGATGCAATTCTCTATCTATGTAACAGCCAAGTACGCCCAAGGATTGAATACTGTTGCCATATCTGGGCAGGAGCTGCTAAAAACAGCCTATCCTGCCTTGACAGAGTACAAAATAGGCTTCGTGGCTTAGTGGAGGACGCCCTTTTCTCTCCCCTGCAACCTCTCTCCCACAGAAGGGACGTTGCAAACCTTTCTATGTTTTATCGTTTTTTTCCATGGTAGGTGCTCGTCTGAACTCCAATCTCTGGTCCCCCCTCGCCAATCTTTTACGAAAAACACCCGTCTAGCTTAATCCACATTCAAAAACTTTCCCCACTCTTTATCTATGCCTAAATCAAAACGTAGTTTCCATGAACAAACTTCTTTCTTAGAACTGCACGCCTGTGGAACTCTGTTCCGTCTGCCTGCTTCCCTCCTGACTACAACGTAAACACCTCCTTGATGAACCGCCCCCTTAAGTAGACACTTTATTAAATATCCACACTAACGTACTGTACTTACAATAACTCTCATCCCTGAGTGGCTTCCGGGCCTTGATAAGTGGTGACCACCTTTTAAAAATATATATATATATGTATATTTATATATATATATATATATATATATATATATATATATATATATATATATATATATATATATATATAATTGTAAGATGGCGAAAAAATATAGAAATTGTAAGCAAACGAAATAAGGATTGGAATAAGGAATAAAACAAATTTACAGTTCTTTTCTTAATTCATTGATTTTCAATGCATGGCTCATATTTTCAGAGGAAATTAATTCAGCCAAATTACTATAATCTTGTAATTCAGCACATATATTGAAAATTAGTTAACTAATATTTTTATATGAGAATATAAATAAGGCCATCAATCTAAAGTAAGCCAAAACGAAAATTGAATTACTCAAGAAAATATTATGTATTCTGTGATGCACGACTCGAATGGTGTCCTGGAAATAGTGATATAATAACAAATTCGAAATCTGAATTAATCAAATTATTTTCAAGCGTATTTTACATATATATATATATATATATATATATATATATATATATATATATATTCAGAATAATGAAATACAATAAATCTACTGGTGTGCAAATCCAGTGATTATCGGTTTTACAAAATATTATTGTATGTAATATTTTCTATAACACTATCCCAGCTACATAAAATTGCTCAATATACTAGACAGAGCAAATAAATCATAATTTATGACTTTTAAATTTGTGATTTGAAAAAGTTACATTTCAAATATAAACATTCTATTGCATGCAAGACAAAGAATACAGTATAGTAAAATATATATTTCCTTAACCCAGAAGTTTTTGATGTGTATACATCTCCTCGGAAGAAAAAAAGGCTCTATCTCTCACTACGCCACTGCGATTAGTTCTCTAATATATTTTTGTGTCCATGTGTTCGGTTGGTCATGTGACTCACTGAATATATATATATATATATATATATATATATATATATATATATATATTAAAAAAAAAACAGGAATCTACGGGCACGCGTGTTTCGGAGCCCTACTCCTCTTCAGCGTAGCTTGACTGTTGGTAGGATTCGAACCGTGGACCTTATGTATTTTAGCGCAGCGCCCTAATCCACTGCGCTATGTTCACATAGACAATTCACTGCTTTGTTTTTATTGTTATGTGTTTAAGTGGTTTTTATTTTTGATTTTTAAAACGATAGTAATGTTTATGACTCCGCCTCGGAGATCCGGTGTTTTTCTTTGAAAGTCGCCCTTTTTTTATTTGGACGTATTATTTATTTCTTTATTATCTTTTAAAAACAGTAATCTACTGACACGCGTGTTTCGGGGCCCTACTCCTCTTCAGCGTAGCTTGACTGTTGGTAGGATTCGAACCTTGGACCTGTATTTCAGTCCATCGCCCTAAGAGAGAGAGAGAGAGAGATAGAGAGAGGATGTAGTATTATAAGGTTCTATGCGTCATAATCACGTTTGACACACCGAAGTTAAGCAATGATGAGTCAGGTCAGTACCAGGTTGGTGACCATTTCGAACTTCCAGGTTCTGTATGTGCTTTTCGCTTATCTCGGCATTGTTTCTAGTCGTCTTGGACTACTCCTTGCCATTGGACTAAAGCAATACCAATTCACTGGTTGGGTTGAAAATTGTGCAACACTTGCCACACAGTTACACGCGCAGCTGCCCCTACAGAGGGTATCTTTGTCTTTCGATACTTAACGGATAGCCTTCTATATATCTTATAAGCATATCACATATATAAGAGATTTAGAAGGCTATCACCAATGCGAGGAATAGAATATAGTCGGTGTTGAGGAATAAAGACGAAAACAAGGAACAATTTGCAAAATAATTAGTATATACATACATTTAATCAATTGTAATGAATATAAATATCTTAAGTAAGAGGTCGTTTGTATGGGACATTCCATAATATATTTCAGGGAAACCTCTTTATCAAATGGTGGATGTAACAGATCCATTCAAAGTATGCTGGATGGAAGATAATTAAGTTGCTGTGCGGGATTAACATTATTGATATTTACTATTAGATTTTCTTTCGTCGTTTTCTTTTTTTCTTTTTTTGCCTTTACGTAATATTTAATTTTATTTTATATTCATTTTAAAACGAAACAATAACGTTTGAGTAAGGAGTGGTACGACCAAGCTTTTCTACCCCAGGATTAAATTGTGTATCGCCATAATTTCGAATCCAGGTTTACAAACATAAAATTTCGGCGGGGGCTCTTCGGCACTTACATCTCTATCTTTGTGAAATCGACGAACCTATCTCATAAATATTCAGCTTCGTAATACTTTTCGATGATAGGTTAAAAGAAATTCTGTGTGAAGGAAGTAAATGTCGTATCCCTGCTTCTAGCGTACCTCGATGAGAGGTTTTGCTATCATAAAGTATTGCACCGTCAATATCTGAATCACAGACATGGAACTTGAGAAGTTATGAATGTGTAAGTTTAGTCATTCCAAAAAAAAAAATCAATTTGCAATTGCCTTCTCATATAAAGACTGTTGAACCCAGTCAACGACGGGTACTTTTGCTAGTATATATATATATATATATATATATATATATATATATATATATATATATATATATATATATATGTATGCCTGACGAATCGTAGTGTGGATGAAACGCGGAATATTCTGTATGGCTTAATTACCATATATATTTTTCTAACTTACTATATATATATATATATATATATATATATATATATATATATACATATATATATATATATATAGGCATCCATATAGAGTACTGTTTCGCTGTTTCACAGCTCATCAGTGCGGTTAGACAGACAACTACCTCAAGCCAGGATTGAAACCCTACCGTCTGTACGACAGTCAAGGCTCCTTACCACTACGTTATTGGCGGCTGCTGCGTGAGTCATGAGTTTAACGATGTTTTGACATATCCGAACTATATATATATATATATATATATATATATATATATATATATATATATGTATATATGAACAAATGATTAATAAAATATGTTAAAAGACATCTTGAAAAAGAGTTAAAAACATATTTAATTTTAAAAAAGGAAGCACAAGATAAGTGGATAGTCCTTAATCCGCGGAGTTTCGAAGAAATACTCTCCTTCTCATAAGAGGGCTGGAATTAGCAAAATTAATCATTTGTTCATATTATAAGCTCTATTTCCTTTTAGGTTTTATTGAGCTTTTTATATTTGGCTGAGTTTATTTTACTTGTAAATATTAACTCTTTAATATTTATAATATATTTTAAGTTTACCATTTTGATTACCTTAGTAAACTTATTGTAACTTTTATTTATATATATATATATATATATGTATATATATATGTATATATATGTATATACGTATATATATATATATATGTATATTTATACATACATATATATATATAAATACATATATACATATATGTATACATATATATATATATATATATATATATACATATATATATATATTATAATGATGTTTTATTATTTTGATTCATCGGACTACTGATCTCATCGTGAGTAGTCATTTTCACAACGTTTCGGTCAATATAACCTTCGATCTTATTCCCGATTTCGACACGTGTCGAACTCGTGAATGTTTCTGTAGAACTCGGGAATTTGGACTAAATTTCGAACGGAACTTATTTACTTCGAGTGAGCAGTATGGCTTTTTTCCGTAGTCCATGATTAGATACGAATTCGCAATTGTATTATTCTCTCTCACACTGCGAAATGAACCTAGAACCTTGAGGAGAATATTAATTTCACAATTGATTTTCCAAGTACTCTAATCACTGCGGGTCAGATTAAATTCTCCGGTCTGACAGAAACATTACCGACTTCGACGAGACACACCTGAAGGAGGTTAGAGATTTCATCGACCGACACGTTTTGACAATGACACTCAAGATGAGAAAAATAGTCCGACGAATTTGAATAATACAAATAACTTATCCTCATAAAAAAAAAAAAGAAATATAATAAAGTCGTATTTCTGAATTTGTATTCGTTTTTTTTTCTGTGTTGTGACAATATATGTCACATATGACGTCTTTAAGTCCAATGTGAACAAATTCTTGTTTCACTTTCTTCTTCCAAATAGTCATCACTATCACTACGGTGTTGCTTCACGTAACACTTTAAACTTAGTAACTCTTTCTTTCAAGTGGCCATCGGGTCTTTAAACCTTATAAAAAAAAGTAATCCGCACAAAGTAATCTACGACGAATAACAGTTCATTGCATTAAATGATCTAATATAACTGAAATATCGTTATAAACAAATGAACTAAACTCTAGGCAAGTACCAAGTGCGCAAACTATTAAAATAACCTGATTTTTTTTGTATTGTTTCCAATAAAACCAAAATGGCCTCCCAATATTTGTCAGTTGCTGAGTCAGAACAAATTTGAGAATCATGTTGAACGTTGACTTTCTTCCGTCTCCACCCAGGGAATGTAGATTAGTGCGGCTCTCCTCCCAGCAGATAAGAGTTGTACAAATTACTGATGTAGTTGTTATCAATGATGGTTTGTAATCTGATAGGGACTAACGAAAACTGCAAATAAATTTTCACACGAGCAACAAAGAAAACAATATGAAAAACTTAACCTTTTCGCAACGTGGCATATATATATATATATATATATATATATATATATATATATATATATATATATATATATATATGAATGATAAAAAGTGTCGCCCTAAAGACAAAAAGACTACAATACATTTTAAAAATCTTAAAGAAAAAGTCAATTCAGATAACTTGATTATGTATTGGAGTTGACATCTATTTAATGTAGCCGCCTTCAGCCTTTTTCCACAACTGCCGGCTGGAGCTCAGCGAATACTCGGCAGAAGTCCACGACGTGATGTTGTGGAAATATTGTTCGTGATGTTCTCGACGTATGACCAAATGAAGGAGTCCAGCGGGTTCATGTCGTAGCAGGATGACGTCAGTGAGGGAAGGGCACAATATCGTAGCACTCATTCGGAAGCCAAGCCTGAGTCTCGTTTGACTTTTGGGCCGGCACAGTCTTACGGCCATTTCCAGGGTTCGACAGCGCTCACCTGATTGCAACAGGGGTTTACCACCCTCTTCAGCACATCCAGGTGCACTTTGGTGTTGATTTCCAAACCGAGATCGAAGATATGAAGTAGTATGGTGTGGCCCGCACTTGAATCTACACCAAAAACAATAACCGTGACTGGAAGCTTCCTCGAACTGTGCCCTTAAGAGATGCCCTGCCCGGATTTTAATTTTCAGTATGCTGGCAATGGTCCTATTGTAAAATTTCGATCGATATACATCATGATTTGTACAGCGGCGCATCTCTAATCTCTCTCGTTGAATATTATGTAACTTTCAGACATGCTAGATAACTCTGATCGGTGCTGGGATTTGCACACAGCTGACGAACTCGTAGATAGTCTACAACACACAAAGAACACCAGTTCTCATCAAATGAAAATTGAATCATGTCTTTTTGTAGGGCGACACTTTTATCATTTAACCCTCTCTCAATCCCTCTCTCTCTCTCTCTCTCTCTCTCTCTCTCTCTCTCTATATATATATATATATATATATATATATATATATATATATATATATATATATATATATATATATAGAGAGAGAGAGAGAGAGAGAGAGAAATATAAGGAACACACCGAGTTATGTGTTTATAATTCAGGAGTATCGCTCATCTCCCCCTGAGTACAGGTCCTGTGCGGCATGAGTAAGTTGCTGGAATTAGTGTTAAATAGAGAACTAATCAACAACCTCAGCAAAAATAACATTCTTAGTGACACGCAATATGGTTTCCGTTCTGCTAGATCTACAGCAGATGTGCTTACAGTTATATCTCATAGGATTAGCTAATCTCATGACAAAGGCTTATTTTCTAGGACTTATCAAAGGCATTTGATAGAGTATGGCATAAAAGTTTACTTCACAAGATTTCCAGCTACGGTATAGCCGGAAATATCTTCTCAATTATTAAATCATTTCTCTCTGATAGGTTCATAACAGTAGTGGGTGATGGGCAGAAATCAGAAGCTCTTAGTGTTAATGTTGGAGTCCTTAAGGGGTCCATCCTGGGCGCAACTCTCTTCCTGATCTACATTAATGATTTTCCAAATCACATCCTTACATCATTTGTATAAATTTATACTGATGACACTACTATCTATGGTAGCACGTCTATGACCGGAAACGACCAAGTTCTCTCTGATTCTCTCCTCTCTGATTTTGAGCATGTTGTACAATGGGGAAAAGAGTGGCTGGTTACTTGTAATGCATCTAAAACCAAGCTTTTATCTTTAAATCATCAACGCTCTGATCCGCATCTGGCATCAATTGAAATGAATGGCTCTCGTCTTGGGGAGGCCTCATGTTTTGACAAGCTTCTGTGTTTGACTTTTACTCCTGACCTTTAGTGGAACACATACATTAAATCCGTGGCCAAGGACGCTGGAAAAATGGCGGGATCCTTGTATCGCCCCAGTAGATAGCTCACTGCTGATACAATTCTCTATCTATATAAGAGCCAGGTACATCCAAGGATGGAGTACTGTTGTCATGTCTGGGCAGGAGCTGCTAGAAACGACTTATCCTGCCTTGATAGAGTTCAAAATAGACTTCGTAGCCTCGTAGAGGACATCTTCTTCTCTTCCCTGCAATCTCTATCTCACAGAAGAAATGCTGCGAGTTTGTCTCTGCGTTATCGTTATTTTCATGGCAAGTGCTCAGCTGAGCTCTAATCTATCGTCCCCCCCTCGGCAAACTTTCACAAGAAACACCCGTCTAGCAGAAATCATTATCAATAATTTCCGCCACTCTTTATATGTACCTAAACCTAAATGTAGATTCCATGATCTAAGCTTCTCTATTAGAATTACACGCCTATGGAATTGTCTTCCGATTTCCTGCTTTCCAGCTGACTACAATATGGTTGCCTTTTAATCTTACATAAACAAGTTTTTGATGAGCCGTTCCATATAAGTTAACAAATTCACCAAATTTCCATTACTAACAATTACTATATTGTTCGATTTCTACTGTACACTCTTTAACCCTTATCCTCGAGTGGCCTCAACGCCTTGATAAGTAGTGATGCCCATCTAAAAAAAAAATTAACGTATCGTCTTTTTTTCGAGACTCCTCCGGATGAATAAATGTATAAAGAAGAAACGTTGATGAACACATAACTAGGTTTGTTCCTTTTTATTTCTATCTCTCTCTTTCTCTCTCTCTCTCTCTCTCTCTCTCTATATATATATATATATATAAATATATATATATATATATATATATATATATATATATATATATGTATAAGTATATATATACAGGGTGCCCACAAAATCTGGCTACATAATCTACAGAATGCTTTCACAAAGTCTGGCTACAAATATGTAGCCAGACTTTGTGGACACCCTGTATATATATATATACGTTGTATGAGGAAATTTGATTTGGAGTCCAAAGAACAAAGTTTATTTTAATATATTAGTAAATGCATTAATACTTTATAAAGAGAACAGCGCCCATTGTAGTAATATATAATAAGCTCCAAATGTATAGATATCCTAAAGCTATATTAATATTGAATAAAATGATTCATAATTGTGTATTAAAATCAGTTCCATAAGTAAAAAAAAAATGAAACTATTGTTCAAAACTTATTGTCTATTTCAATAAAAACATCGTTTCCGAAACGATCTTACGCTTGAGTTGATCTTGTTTCTTTTTTCCTAATAAAACTGATTTTAATTCACAATTATGAATCATTTTACTCAATATATATATATATATATATATATATATATATATATATATATATATATATATATATATATATATAACAGCTGTTATCTGTTTTGAAAGTAAGGTGAATCGCAGAGCAAATATAAATGCGAAATTGTATCTTGTATCGTCATTTATTTTTACATCTTTATAATTATAAAATAAAGTACGATAATTGTATTATGTGTTGTGACAGGTGGGCCCTGGAAAGGGCGTGGCGTACTGCCACTTCAGTGGAATACCCCACCGACGACAAATGTTACCTTAGCTTATTCTTTAAGACTATTGTGAATACAACCGAAAGAAAACATTAAAAACATGAATACGCGGTTTACGATTATGTCGGGAACCTTACAAAGTTGATGGCGTTCATTGTGATCGGGCGAAATAGGATATAAAATGGGTTGGAGACTTTTTTTTCTTCTTCTTTTGTGTATGATGGGCTTGTTGTTCCTATAGCAGTATAAGTACTTACACTATTTTAAAACATGATTGACTCGACATCTGGAGGTAAGGGGTCAATTAGTTTTCAAAAACGCATTTAAGAACGGAGAGAATAAATAAATTCGCCATATCACACGCACATATATCCACACACACACACACACACACACACACACACACACACACACACACATACACACAGACACACACACAGTCCTGGATATGACCTTAAACTATATCCGATGCTTAGGCCCCAGCTTGCGGGTGTTGGGGAGTGTGGAGCCACCCTTAAATTGCAATTTCTCCCAGCCCACTCTGACCCGGAGTTGTAGTACCTCTTAGTGTCCCAACTATGGGCTAAGTAGAAACCGACTTAAAAAAAAATGTATATGTTCTATTCAAAATTTTTTCTTCAAAATAACTGGATTCGGCATTAAATAACCTGAAAAGGGTTGATATGCCGTAAAAAACAACCAACTCCCCCTATATATATATATATATATATATATATATATATATATATATATATATATACTCGGGTTTTTTATATTCAAAAGTAATGGACTAATGAATTCAACGAGGTTGTTAGATATTGCTCAATAAAAAGAGCTGATAATACTTGTTTATTGTTATATAAACATGCTCATATCCCGCTTCTACAAATAGCCACTTGTTTCAATCAAACAACAGATATCATCAGGCAGCGACTTGACTATTCAAAAGTTCAATGAATAATAGATTATTCATTGAACTTGTGAATAGTCAAGTCGCTGCCTGATGATATCTGTTGTTTGATTGAAACAAGTGGCTATTTGTAGAAGCGGGATGTGAGCATGTTTATATAACAATAAACAAGTAATATATATATATATATATATATATATATATATATATATATATATATATATATAATGGACATCGCTTCAGACAACACAGGAAGCTACTTAATATCGGCAGTTATAAATACTACTTATAAATTATTTCCAATAAAAAAAATATTTCCGACAAAAAATGTTAGATGGCATAGGTTATGCCATATAAAACTGCAATTCTTCCCTCTTTGTCAGAAACATGGCTCATGGAATATAAGGTCTATCAAACAAAATATCGGGAGCGCGAATAAAGAGACTACCCAAAATGAAACCTACACACACTTTCTCTTTCATATAAAAGTAATGAAGTGCATTTGTGTAAAATTAAAACAAAATCGGCCCAGAATTTTGGAGTCCATCGGAAACGAAATCACACACAAAGTGTATTATGCATTTCAGTAGCTGTGCAATAGTGACTACGAAGTATTTTTACATTTCGATGTATTTTATGCTGCGTTTTTATTATTAAAAAGCATCGTCATTATTATATTGATTAATCAACGAAGCTAAACTTAGTATAACCGATAGTTGCAAAAGCTGCTATTTAAAAATAGAGTTTCAACTTTAACGATACTAAATAACACCCTATAATTATGATTAATGGTACCTTCCTTTTTGTATACACATTTTTACCAATCCTGGAAATAAAAATCAAAGAATTTCATATATATATATATATATATATATATATATATATATATATATATATATATATATATATATATATATATATATATATATATATATATATATATGAGTGTGTGTCTTTGTGTGCATTTTGATTAATATTTTATGAACATTTAAAAATGTATTTTAATTATATTTCAAAAGTAATACATATGCCGCTCCCCATCTGGTCAAAGGGAAAATATAACTCGCATTTAGGTAAAAATGCACTTCAACATAACTAATTGAATCAATTCAATAAGTATCACTAACAAAAACAAACAAACAAACAACATCTACGTAAAAACGCGATGCACTAGCAGACCTGCGAGAAAGCTCAGTGGAAGAAACTTAAGCTTCTTATGACGGGGTCCCAAATTTCGAATCTTGCTAGGTTCAGCAACTCTGATGAGTCGTAGACGACGTGTCACGTGGATAATGATATATTTTTTAAAAATAATACATATGCCGCTCCCGATTATATATATATATATATATATATATATATATATATATATATATATATATATACGCGCTAGAGGGCCGACATTGCCAGGACGTCCGATACGCTTAAACATTATATTTTTATTCATGCAGATTTCGCATGTATTATCATTTATTAGATATTACATATAACGAGCAATAATTTACCGAGAGAACTGATTCGAACACACACACACACACACACACACACACACATATATATATATATATATATATATATATATATATATATATATATAACTATTTCATTTATTCACATAAATTTACTATACGAAAGTATAGATTCATGCGTAAACTTTAAGTATTTACTTCAAAAGTGGTCAATACGTAGGTAGAGCTAGTTAGTAATTTATAAAATATATATGGCGATTAAGCTACACTGAATATTCTGCGTTTCATCCAACTATAGGATTCGTCAGGCTTATGCGCGACCTCGGACAAGTACAACCATACCATAAATAAAAATACTAATAACGAACAAGATAAATGCAATTGTAGACACCGCACACTTTGCCCAGTCCAAAATAAATGTCTAACAAAAAGCGTAGTTTATCAAGCAACAATATTTGCGAAAGAAAACCCGAATAACAAGAAATATTACATAGGCATGACTTCCTTAGATTTCAAAACCCGATACTATGACCACAAAAGCACATTCAAAAATAAAAAACACCGTATAAAAACAACACTAGCGAATAAATACTGGGAACTCAAAGAAAGCGGACATTCGCCGGTAGTCGAATGGAAAATAATAAGACAAGCTACCACATGCAGACATTTAGACGACCCATGTAAATTATGCCTCCATGAAAAATTTTCTATCCTGTACTTTAAAGAACCTCAAAATCTATTAAACTGTAGGCGGGAAATAGCAAACAACTGTGTTCACAAAATAAAACTTACTCTAGGATAGCGATACAAAATAGCTTTAAAACTAACAATAACAATAGAAAACAAACAAATAAATAAATTAAATAAACATGAATATACATAAACGATCACACGCATATATATATATATATATATATATATATATATGTATATATATATATATATATATGTGCATTATTGTGTACACATAGGTATATTTATATGTATATATATAAAAAAAAGAAGTAGAACGGGCATTTAAAACCACTAACCTAGCTCTAAAACAGATCCTTTGTTTGATAAAATGCATGTCCATTGGCTGGTAGGAAGGCGCGCGGTGGATACTAGAAAGCTGATTGGCCAACTAGTAATCCTCAACATGTATAAAAACAAGAAGCAACGACAGAATTCGCGCATAAGCCTGACGAATCCTATAGTTGGATGAAACGCAGAATATTCAGTGTAGCTTAATCGCCATATATATTTTATAAATTACTATATATATATATATATATATATATATATATATATATATATATAAATTACTTCCCCAGCAGAAATGTATTTTTTAATGCTGTTCAATACTGTCGATCTAACCGTATGGACCACGGCGCAATCTATTGGCTAGGCCTCGATTTTAATTTTCATATTGTATCTAGTTCGACATTCTACTATGTGACAAGTAACATCGATTAAATATAAAAATTAAAATCGAGGCATGGGATGCAGTACATCGAAACCCACTTTGGGTCTGGCGTTGTCCGTTGTCGATGCAATTGCTCGATTCCATCTAATTCCGGGGTTCTTGCATTATCATGAAAAAGTGTATGTGAACGGGTATATATATATATATATATATATATATATATATATATATATATATATATATATATAATTGTACACAAGTTCAGATAAATATTGGTGCCGTCGGTTTCAAGCCCAACATAAAGGGGACCAGTTAATGCTAAATCGTAAATAATGTAAGGCTCACGTCAGCCATATTGTTTCTCAGACATGGCTGACGAGAGCCTAACATCATTTGCAATTTACCATTAACTGGTCCCCTTATGTTGGGCTTGAAACCGATGGTGCCAATATTTTTCTGAACTTCTGTACAATTTAATAAATAAATATTAAGCTCTTATATCGAAAAAGTATTTCTTTGTAATCGAGCACTTTGTTGGAATTCTCCCCCTCCACACACAAAAACAGTAAACAAATATATATATACATATATATATATATATGCGTGTGTGTGTGTGTAGAAAAGATTAATTCTGCAGCACAAATTTTCGTTCGTTTTAATGGTGCAACTTCCATGTTCGTAGCATTTAAATTTCGTAATAACTAACTACATTTAGTAATAAAAAACTTTGCAATCATTGTGAATCCAAAGATATAAATGTATGACGTGATCTGAAATCGAAACCGCAATCTTTTTAACTGAACTATTTTGTTTTTTTTTACCCATTGAATTTCAAACATTACCTTAGCAAAATAATCATTGCTTATATAGAATTACCATTTTGCATTATGTTCAAAGCATAAGTTAAAAAAACAAAACAAAAAAACTAGCAATGCTAAAAAAATTAATGAATGTAAAGGTAAACATTAGGAATAGCGTCAAAAACTTGTTTAATAATCCGCAAAAAATTATTTTAATTTTGCTTCAGTTAAAAATTAAAATAATTTAATATACACTAAAACTATTACGATGGCCGTTCTTGCTCTATCGTAAAATATGCTTAAGTAGACATAACCTTCCAGATTCGTGGAGTCGCTGCATTATGTCATGGCCGGTGTCTTGGACAAGAATAGCTTAGCGTCGTCCATCCCACCCCGGGTTCCGAGCATATACGGCACTTGGCATTAACCAATGGTCACCCATTCTACTATTGGTCAAGCTCAACCTCGCTTAAATATGAGATTTCAATTCATGAAGATTTTCGATTTATTATTATAGAGACAATTCTGTTCTTATAATTATATTTTACACAATGTATAGTACTTATCTAAATAATAAAAAAAATACATCAGTGTCATTAGCAAGAATGGAAAACAAAACATTTAGTGCTATAGCTTTCTGAATAAACATCAGATGGACAGGAAAACGTAAAAATTAACCGACTTTAAAGAAAAAACTATATTTGCACATACGTATGTCGACTTACGCATGCAAAACTTCCATTTAAAACTTTGGCCTACATAACAGCTAATTTTCCTGGTTACAAACGAAATCAAATTTGTTCCAAAGGCTTTAATTCCTAATATTTCAAGCTTCAAGTCGACAGGAAAAAATTGACAAAGTAGTTTGTTAGAGTCTGTTCCCCACGCACTCGGGAAAAGTCAAATATACATAACATCGGGGGCTGCTAGTCTCCCTCTCTCTCCCTCTATCTCCCTTTCTCTCCCTCTCTCTCTCTCTGTCTCTGTCTCTCTCTCTCTCTCTCTCTAGAGAGAGAGAGAGAGAGAGTGAGAGAGAGAAGGAAAGACTAGCAGCCCCCGACGTTTCCCGGTTTTCAAATACACTTGAATATGATATTTTAATTAATGCACCTTTAATATTTATTTTCATAGAACCAATGGCATATTGATTATTTTTTGTTCACAATATATAAGAGTGGTTTCAAAATCTAATAAAACTGGTTTGTGCTGCATGAGCTTGAAACGAAAAAAGAAAATATTGAGCGTAGAATCATTAAGCGTTACTTTCAGCAATCGTCAGATGTGTAAAACATGTTAAAATAAACCGGCCTTAACGCCTATATATATATATATATATATATATATATATATATATATATATATATATATATATATATATATATATACACACACACATATCTATCTATCTTTTTTTTATTTTTTTTTATTACATTTTCACCCCAAACAAGGCAACTTGCCACTTTGGTGTAGGGGGCTACTATCAAGGGCAACAACTACTGGGGTACTATGTAGGGATTTGGGCAGCAAGGTGTCGGTTCACGTTACACTTGAACTTCTGCACGTCAGTACTGTTGGGGAAGCAGGGACCTGGAATGGAATTCCAGAGTCTTGCGGTTCTGGGGAAGAAACTATTGGAGTAAACAGATCTTTTACATCTAGGGACCTCTACAGTGTGGGGGTGGGATCTAGTAGCCTGTCGGGTTTGTCGAGAGTGCTCGCGTCGTGGGGGCACAAGTGATTGCAGTTCGTCAGAGCATTCACCACTAAAATACTTGTAGAAAAGGCAGAGGGATGCAACATTTCGTCGATGGGACAGAGGCTGAAGCTTAGATGCCAATTCAGAGCCTATCAGGTTTGCGACTCTCTTTTGAACCTTGTCAAGGAGCGAAAGACTAGTAGCAGATGCACCAGCCCAGATGTGGCAGCAATACTCCATACATGGGCGAATGGTGGCCTTATAGAGGTACAGGATACTTTCGGGTGTTAGTAGTTTTCTAGCACGGTAGAGAGAGAGCCTACCTTTCTTGCAGCGGCCCTGGCAATGCCTTCAATGTAATTGTTCCAACTCATGTTTCCTGTGAACGTTAGGCCAAGGAGTTTGAAAGATGGACTCTCAGATAAAGAGTCGTTGGCCATTGCTATGGGTGGTAGAGAGGGTTTCTTGTAATTATTGAATGAAACTAGTTTAGTCTTGGCAGCATTGAACGCGACCAACCACTTTTGTCCCCATTCCACTACAGATTGGAGGTATTACTCTAGTGTTTCTGCCATTTCTTTAGAAATGTTTTCATTCATCTTCCTGTCGTGTCTGCCATAGAGTGTAGTCTCATCAGCATATATACCCATCTCAGAGGCAATGTTGTCGGGGAGGTCATTTATGAATATCAGGAACAATAGAGGTCCAAGGATAGAACCCTGGGGCACTCCCGCATTTATATCATATTGTTTAGATGTGCGACCGTCGAGGACTACCTGGATTTTTCTCTTATCTAAGAAGGATTTAATTATGTTAAGTATTCTACCAGTGATACCGTATGATCTGATTTTACTGAGGAGACCCTGATGACATACGCTGTCAAAAGCCTTAGATATATCTAGAGCTACCGCTCTGCCTTCCCCCGCTTTGTCCAGTGAATGGTATATACGTTCAGAGATCACAGTGAGGATGTCTGCTGTGGAACGGGCTTGTCTAAATCCATATTGTTTGTCAGTCAGTAGTTTAGCATCTGTAAGATGATGGACTAGAGCATGGTTAATTATGGTCTCAAATATTTTGGCAAAAAGTGGGAGGAGGCTAATGGGGCGATAATTTAATGGGTCTGTCCTTTCGCCAGAATTCTTGAATACTGGTACAACAGAAGCAGTTTTCCAACAGCCCGGAAAGCAAGCTTCATTAAGACATTTGTTGTAGAGTTTGGAGAGAACTGGAGCTACTTCGGCTGAGCACTTTTTTAATAGCACAGCTGGGATAAGATCGGGTCCACATGCTTTTGAGGTGTCAAGGTTTTTTTATGATAGCATGCACCTGAGCAGGGGTGGTTTTCAGATCGTCTAGTGTGGCGTCTGTCCGCATAGGAAAGTCAGGTAGGGGGTGGTTGGAAGGGTCCAATGTGGAGTTTGAGGCAAACCGACTGGCAAGCATGTTAGCCTTGTCGGTTGCTGAGGAGACAACCTCGTGATTGTTGGTTAGTGTGGGAATTGTTGATTGCCCATTATTTACTACACTGTTGTAGATTTTCCAGAAGTCTCGAGTTCCTAGTTTTTGTGCTTCGATGCGCTTTTTAGTGGTTTCCGTAAATTCTCTCTTAGCTGTCGCTATTACTTTCTTAACGTTATTTCTAGCTTCTATATACTTCAGTCTGTTTGAACTGGACTTATGTCGGTTAAACCTACGGTATGCATGCTGCTTTTGAATAATGGCAGTTGCACAAGTCGACGTAAACCATTGGGGAGAGTGGGGCTTACTATAAAATTTCCGCATGGGAACATGCGCTTCGATTGCAGTTTTGAACCAGTCAGTGGTCTCGTTTGCACATTGTTCAGCAGGGAGAGAGAAAATATTTTTCCATGGAGCATCTCTAATTAGTTCCCTGATGGCTTCCCAGTCAGCCTTATTATAATATCTCGTTGTTTTGAGCACTGGCTCTTCAGTTTTGGGTCTAGAGTTTAGGGCGATTTCAACCATTATCACTGCATGATCAGCGTTCCCGAGTGGGCTGTGGGCCTTCGTTATGCAGTCATCGGGAACTGTGGTCAAAAACAGATCTAGAAGTGATGCGTGTTGTTCTTCCTGGTCAGGGAAACGGGTTGGAAACGTAACAATTTGTGATAGAGAGTGAGATATAGCGAAGCTATGGGTTGTGCTGCCCGCTGCATCTGTGTGAGTAGAGAATCCAAGCCAGTTTTTGTGGTGGACATTAAAGTCACCAAACACATGTATTTGTGCGCTAGTGTCGAGGGACAGTGCCGTGTCTATGCTGTCAGATACTTTGTTTATTATGGAGCAGTCCTGAGTCGAGGGAGAGCGGTAGAGAAAATAATAGTAGCTAATACTGTGTTGCACGTTTAGTCTAAAGCACATAAAGGCTTGATCATCTGTTTCTAGGTTTGTTTCTCTAGTCAAGGGAAGGGTATTACGAATGTAAACTCCAAGTCCGTGCATATGTCTGTCAGAGTCCTTACGGCAGAGTGGGAGATATCCAGGCATGTTAAAGTAGTTAGAGGGAATGGAGGAGTGTAGGTTAGTCTCACTTAGTGCTAAGATATCCGGGGTATTTGTTAAGAGAAATGCTTCAACATCAGCTAAGTTAGTTCTAAGCCCACGGATATTTGTGAATGAGAGCCTCAAGGGAGGAGGCAAGTTGAATTTGTTTGTCCCTAATCCTGGTTTAAGCTTATTTTTAGATTGTACTGTCGTCATATTTTTTTAAAGAGTTTCGGTAAGGGGGAGCTAAACAAGAGGTTATGCGGAGCTTCAGACATGCACCACAAGTAGACCATCAGCTGACCTTTCTCCAATTAGGATTGTGGCCTCAGGAAAGCCCACCGGGGATGAGTGCAGGGTCCCTTTCCATGCGCGTCATGGCACTGCAAACAACCCGATATTATTCAACTGTTGATGGAGCAGCCGCTCTAAGCGCTACCAAAGAGTTAGGGCTCCTGTACTACCAGTCGGGAACAGCAGCCAGGAACTGTCAATCCGGTACCCTCAACCCTTTAGAAGAAGGTCAACCCAATCTAATCGCTCAGGCATATCTTATACTCAAGCACTCCCCAATGTTCAGTTTTAGGGGTGGGGCATGCTGGGAATGGGGAAGAACGGCGTTCATTGCCCTAGCCAGGAAACAAGATCTACCGCTGGGTGTTTCTGTCGAATCACTGAGATAGTGTCTCTGCGCTTGACTAATAGGCAAAGAAGGAGTATGGAAGCCGGGCGATAGACAGAGCCTATCTACTCCTTAAGCAATTTAGGTTTGCAAACCGGTGAATTTGTTTGAGTCACCAGCTCTAGGAAGGTTGTCATCCAAGACTGAAGAGGCCTCTCTCCCCTTTGGTTTAGTTTCAGAGTTTTCCTTCTCCTAGACGGATGATCTGGGAAGACCTACTTGGTCCGTCAGCCCTGAGAGGGTTTTCTCCGCGCCTAGGTTCTAATCCAGGTATTTCTGCGACCCCGCGTTGTTAGTGTTACTGGGTTAGTTTGTGGGGGATTATATCTCTACTGATTAGTTACACTCCTCAAAGTGATTTAGGGACATGCTATTTACTTGTTAATGGATAAAGGGGGTGGGTGAAGTTCATGCAGTGTAAGCGTCTATGTTTGTAAGAGGGCTTGTTAGGGAGGAGATAATGTGATTTTAGTCTTACCCTTTTTTTATTTTATTAATGTTAGCTTAGGTCTAGTATAGTGTTACAGTATGAGTAGGTATTAAGAATTGAGCTACGAGTTGTGACCGAGCTATTTTAGATGATAGGAGGGTTAAGATGTAAGTGCAATATAGCATGGATAAGACAGCAAGTTTTGAGTCATGCGTAATTAGGTGAATAGATATATGGGCAGGTTTTCAGTAGGTGCGAATAGAGTTGAAGTTGTATGTATTTTTTAGTAAGAGTCATGGGGCGTTTTGCATAACAAGGAGTGTCGTTTCAATAACGTAATTAATCGTTGCAAAACTCGAGGAGACAGTTGTGTAGTGCATATCGCTTTGTTTCTGGGTACTTTGGCTGTTAAGTACCTGCCTTTGTGTGCATAGGCTGTTAAGTTCCTTACTGGATAGGAATGAGCTGTAATGCATGCCTTAGAGGTAGAAATGTATAGATGTTTAGTGATGGCTATTAAAACAGTTTGCATGTGAGGGATTAGGGGCTGGAAGTTAGCGATTCCACTACAGATGCGGAGCAATCTATCTCTGTCTCTCTCTGTCTCTCTCTCTTTCTCACTCACTCTCTCTCTCTCTCTCTCTATATATATATATATATATATATATATATATATATATGTAGCATGGGTAGCCGGCGTTGGTCGGGTACTTGGAGGTGCGCATTGAGAAAAAAATAAAATGCGGTAATAGGAAGGCAGGCTCGAACCCGTACCGCGAAGAATAAAAAAACGGGGGGAAAAACGTGGCATATTTGCTGTTACGACCACCGCCAAACCGGAAGTGCCGTAGGTTTAACTTAAGGCTAGATAATCAAAAGAGGGGATGACTTTCGAAAATATCGACGAAAAAAGCGACCCCTCCCTGTAGAGAAGTGGCCAGTTGAAGGTGAAGAAATTAATGTTTGCAGCAATTTTTTCGATATATGTTGTCTTAAGGGTCGAGCTTCAAAAGGATACTGATCACGTGAAAATCCGTTGCGTTTGTACAAAGTTTTAGGCAGACATGCAAACATACATACATTTATATATTGGTAGCTCAAATTTTCGACTCAAACCGATTAAAAAGCTTGCCCTATCTCGCAATACCGTTTATGTATAATTTCAATTGTTTAGACCAGAAATTGTCTTTAATAATTTGGTAGATACCGCAGAGTCAATTTTTTTTTTTTTAAATTGCCCCCTATTATAACCCCTTAACATTTTTGTTTTGGGCTCAAATCAAGTTATTAAGTTAGATCCATATGCAAGGAACATATATCTAAAATTTCATGTGCTGAGACCCAAAATTGGCGGAGGTTTTGGTAGAGTTCTCAAAGATCAAATTGTTGAACTTTGAACGGTTAACAGTCAAAGTTTTGGCCGAAAACGGATTACAAAGATTTTCCCAGATCTTACTACCCTGTATATCAAATTTCGAGTCTGTAGACTGAAAATTGACAGGGATATTGCGTAGGGAAATGGACCAGACATACATACACGTTCACTCTCTCTCGCGCGCTCTCTTTCTCTCTCTCTTTCTCTCTCTCTCGCTCTCTCTCTCTCTCTCTCTCTATATATATATATATATGTATATATATATATATATATATATATAACATTTTTTCACCTTTTTTCCTGCCTACTACTACTTTTTAAAATTTATTTTTAAACTCACCTTTTTTCCCCTCCTTTGCGTTACGGGTTCCAGCCGACTACCATTTTTTAACACCTCTCTCCACCCTGGTTTGTCCCCCCCACCGGGCTTCTTTTTATTCCAACATTTTACTACACCACCGCAGCACACCCGAACAATTACGGGTACCCCGCTAGTATATAAATCTAATAATGTATCAGATTGTGAATGATACTTTAAATGTCTTTGTTTGCATAAATATCTTTATTACGTCACGTCTCTTTTCGTCTACGGTAACTCCTCTAAACCAAACAATATATAACATTTCAAATAAACATTTTCATTGAAGAGTTTTATTTTACGGCTCCGTTTTGTTTTGTATTGGCGTCCATTGTTTGCTTCGGCCGTTCCCTTTATCGCGGCTCTATTGTTAGTTAAGACCGCCATGAAAATCACGGCGTCCCATTCACATCACGTGACCGTAAGCAGATTACGCTAAACCTAATTGATATATAGCGAGAGTCAGCTGGCATCAGAAACCTTTGCAATAATTCGAAACTTGTTATAAAAAGATATTCTTCGTTAGAGTTAAACATCTGTTATTACCTACGTCAGAGATTAGTTTTTCTTTTAAGAAATGCGTGTATTTCTGGTAAGGCTGCTATTGCGTTCTGTGATAAGTCAGGCGTACTGCAGCTTGAAACTCACTAAGATCGCACCATAGTATTGCTTGTCGTACAGTATACATCGTATTACTCTCGACTAGCCGTTATACTATAGATCTAACAGCCAAGTCTGTCCCTTCTATTTGACTTCCAGTTTCTGATTTCCTTTTGAGTGCATAGTTAGACACGGTCAAGTGGACAAAAAAAAAGCCATTATTAACATGGTGAAAGGTCAGATATTCCTACTATGTGGGAGGACGTATATTAGAATTCAGAAGATTTTATATTTTGCGACTGTGGCCTATTTCTGCCCATTAACGACCACTTTAATAAACCTATCAGGGCGAAAGGATTTAATGTTTGAGAGGACATTTCCAGCTATTCCATAGCTAGAGATTTTATGAAGTAAACCTTTGTGTCAAACCCTGTCAAATGTTTTAGATATGCTAAGAGCTACCGTTCTAGAAAGTAAACCACCGTCAATAAATACACTGATTGTGTATGATATCACAATTAGCACATCAGTTGTTGATCTCTCAGAGAAGAAACCATAATGCATGTCACTGAAAACTACGTGTTCTACGTGTGTTAGTTTAAATGAAATTTCAATCTTATATTATATCATAAGGGACTAATTAAAAAAGTTTTTCAACATTTTTTTTTTAAAAACTTTATTAGGGGTAACAGGAGAAGAGGCAATAAAACAAATAACAATATGTGAGAAAGTACATAGTAGTCCGTATTCTACTGCTGAGAAACTTCAGGTGTTCCTGCGATTCTTTAGAATGTGAGAGAATATATACCGTCGTCCTATCTACAAAGAAAAGATCTTATATCAAAAGGGTCAATACTGACTAAAACTCACCAGAAAATAAGAGAGTCTCAAATTCAAGGAATGTTAGTCCCGATATGGCTCCAAAAAGAGAACAATCTATATAATTATGAAACTCAGATGAGCTTGCTCGCTTAAGCGTTTTAACCGTCTATCCGTTTTCTGACTTCCGATTAAAAAAAAATCGTTTGCTTACCTATTTCATTGCCACTCTGGCTTAAGTCCTGCATTAAAGGTCGCTGTTGCTATTCAAAGCATACAAAAGTTCAACAATATTTTTTGTTTTAACTTATTTTAACGTGTATTCGATACAAATAAATGTAATTTAATCCCGTTGTGTTAAATAATGATTAAATATAAATATACAATATATAACTATAATTATATTTATAACCATATTTACAGCTTTTAGTAGTAGAGCTCCCGGTGATTCTGACGAGTGATTTTTTTCAGACTTTACTTAAAAAAAATATGTTCTCGTCAAGGTATAGGGTAGGTAGAAACTTGATTTTAGTAATGATTTTAGTAGGACCTTCTTAATTGTAATTAGTGCTCTGGAGGTTTCCTGGGTTATATTTTTTCACTCATCACTTAAAAAAGTGTTTTCTTAAGAAAATACAAGACAATATAATCTAAAACCACTTCATATTTTGAACATTTTTCACCTTTTTAGGGGCCAACGTGTAGACTAGTTTATATATATATATATATATATATATATATATATATATATATATATATATATATATATATATATATATATATATTGCACTTTGCCTCTCTCTCTTTGACACAATTCATTCCTTATGGGCTCCGAATCGTCTGGTCAGAATATTTTTAATTTCATACAAATGTACTGTATGGGAGCGTACTCCGATAGGTGAAGAAAAATAGAGAATCAACAAAAAAAAAATTTAGGGAGGAAGAGTCCGATTTTGATCAAAGCTGAAACCTTTATATCAAAAATGCATTTAAGAAATGTTCTAATTGCACAAGAACAAGGGCACGGCGTATAATATAAACAGTAAATTATTTTATAAGCTACACGCGCTTTCGCCATATATTTCTGTTTAGAGTACATTTGTAGCATTATACTTACTTTAAACTTTAAGTCAATCCATTATATAAAAGACCTTTTATAAAATCAACAATAGGTTCCTTATGGCGCAATGTAGACTACAATGTACTGTAAACAAGCGTCTGAAGCTTCCTCCCGATGCATAGCTGTGTGTCACCGACTGAAGCAGGCAATCAATCGTTCCCGTCGCGTGACAAATTAATAAACAATATTTTATGTATTCTACTGTTATTTTTTTCACATTAAAATACCCAGCTCTAGATGCTGCTTATAAGGCGGTGGTTGTATCGTTGGGTGAATGATACCTGTCTATAGAATTGGGTGGAGACATATCTACATTCTTCGGTGACGTTGTTGGAATTTTATGATGGTTGTTAATGGTATAGTTGGGTTATTTATAGATGTGTATAAGAGTTGTGTATTCGATTACGCAACAATTAATATATATATAATCTTTGTCATAACGTGTATTTTATACTGAGGTGTATTATGAAGGGTTATAGCTATGGTTTGTTGAGGAAATTATCCGAAATTATAAGTGAAGTTGATTGTATAGTGGTGTTATATTGTATGTTGGACTGTTTGCTTGAGTGTACTAGTGTGAGGAATAAATCCTGCACTCATCGGTGTCGGGGCTTGTTTAATGCCAGTCTATAAAAGAATTCCAAATTCTTTTCATTTACAAGTATTTTATTATTCTCCTTAGTATTCCTACAAGTATAGTTTTGACAACAATCTTCCTTATTTTCTTTATTTTATTGAATTTTAATCCCAAAACAAGACACCGTGACACTTTGATATAGGGGGCTACCATCAGGGACATATATTTCAGGGATATTATGCAGGGAGTTGAGCAGACGAATGCCCGTGTACATTACCATTGAACTTATGCATGTCAGTACCGTCGTGGAAGCAGGATCTCGCAAGGGAATTCGTGGGGAAGAAAACATTAAAGTAGAGGGCTTTCTGGCATCTGGGGATCTCTGCTGTGAAGGAGTGGGGTGTTGCAGCTAGTTTGGTTTGTCGGGGGTATTTACGTCGAGAGAGGGCAAGGATTTAATTTGTCGGAGCGTCATCCATTACAATAATTGTAATGGCAGACGCTCCGACGAATTAAGTAAATTGTAAAAGAGGCAGAGGGATTCAACACTACATCGATGGAGCAAATGGGACGCATAGTTCGGGACCTATGTTGTCGACTTTCTTATATATATATATATATATATATATATATATATATATATATATATATATGCACACACACACACACACACATATATATATATATATATATATATATATATATATATATATATATATAAAGCAATCCACATACAGTGCTGTTTCGCCGTTTCATAGATCATCAGTCGGCTATACAAGAAAGAACCTCAAGCCAGGATCGACACCCAACCGTCCAATCGATAGTCAGAGCTTCTAACCATTGCACTATATGGCTGCTGATAGGCGGGGGAGTAAATTAACAGTGTTTTGACAATGTCCAAATACATAAGCTCAATTTGTTTACACAAAGATCATCGCTTAATATGCTAATGGTAATTTGAATATCACTTCCCAATATGCTCAACCTAGGATAGGGAGAATTATAGTCATCAATATACAGTGTGTTCTCGCTGTTATACAGCTCATCGGTGCGGCTAGACAAGCAACTATATATATATATATATATATATATATATATATATATATATATATATATATATATATATAAACTGCGTCAATCACTTTATTGCAGGTTAGAAAATATCCATATTTCACTAAATATACGTCACAAAAAATTAACATTGTGTCATCAAATGACTGTTTCATGGTTAGTTATTTCCCAAGGAGTTATTCAAATCCATGCGATATTCACAAGGTTATGGCATTTTATTTAGCTCTGGAGTTGGAATGGGATCCAAGAATTTTAGCTTCATTTGTGAATAACTCCAACAAAAAATCCAGAAAGGATAAGGGGATTGGGAGAAACCTTTCACATCGTGATATTCGGGAATTTCTTAAGAAAGTCAACCGAAACCCAAACAGCACTAGTGCTTCTATTTTTGTAAGAGCTGGAATCGCTCCAATATCCAGGTAGGCTTATGCAATGTGTTGAATGTGATTCCAAGGAACATCAAAACTATTCTAAGGCTTCCATTGAGAAACAACATAGGGAAAACGAATGGCTTGGGTACAGTATTACATGGAAATTGATTTCCAACGTGTCCTATTTACAGATGAGACTCGTGCTACTCTTGACGGTCCGGATGAATGGGCAAAATTTTGGGACTCAAACGAAACTCCAACTCCTTACTAAATTCATCACCAGTAAGAAGCTGAAGGAATAATTTTTGGGGCGGGAAACATTAAGGATAAGTTGGTTGGAACATTCCGAGTTCCAGATGGTGTAAAACTTACCAGCAATGCGTACATGACATTTTTAGATAATCACTTGTTATCATTGTCACGTCGCTTTCAAATGCTTTTTATGCATGGCAATGCACCATCCCCTGCTGCTAGGGCGAGTGCAGCCTTTCTTGAATCTATGGGCTTCTTTGGAGAACCCTCATGATTTAGCCACCGAGTTTCTCGGATCTTCACCCCATTGAATATCTCTGGTCAATATTGAAAAGAGGTGTTTATGAGGGAGGAGATCAATTTAGATCAAAGGACGCCCCGTGGAATAAAGTAGGTAATGTCGCCAGCACCATACCTCGTTTTCAGATCCAACAATTGATTTCTTCCGTAGACAGAAGGTTTTTGAAAGTTATTTCCAAAAATGGTGTATATGGCGATAAATTTTTCATTTATTGGAGAAGTAGTAGCTAGGAGGTGTTTAACAAAGAAATAATTAAAAAGTAAAATTTTTCATGATTAGACATTGTATTTGTACCCTAATACAACATTTTAGGAGACCTGCAATAAAGCGATGGACAGTAGAAATTCTTCCACAAAGAATATAAAGTCATATTTTTTTTATAAATGTCGCATGAATTTGAATATATATATATATTATATAGAATTTTTTTTCAGAATGTGAGTTATTATATAATTATTTCGACAGCCACACAACGCTGCAGTTCAGAAGAATCTCTCTCTCTCTCTCTCTCTCTCTCTCTATATATATATATATATATATATATATTCTATGGCTGTCATGGTTCTTCTGAACTGCAGCGTTGTTTGGCTGTGGAAATAATTATATAATATCTCACATTCTGAAAAAATTATAAAGAGAGAGGGAGAAATAGAGAGAGAGAGAGGAAGAGACGATAAAATAACTAGGAAGGGGCAGGTTGCTTAGTTACAATATAGACAGATTTATATATAAATAAAAAATATATATATATTTATATATATATATATATATATATATATATATATATATATATCGTCTTGCTCTCTCCGTTAGAGTGAATTAAACAAATTATAAATACAAAGTAGAAGAAAATAACATCAATCGCTCCTGATGATAATCGGATGCACCGATAGAAAGAGCTCGAGAAGAATATGACCGAAAAAACTTTTTGGGCGCCGTTTTCTATAACATGCCAGCTGAAATTATAAAGACCGTTTGGAAAATAGAAAAGATATCCAGACAGATCAGAAAAAAAAAATTCTGTCGGGTTCCATCAGACGTGCTTGAATTATTATTGCTCCCAAATATATACAACTATATATACATATATGCATATATATATATTTATATATATATTTATATATACATATATATATAAATAGAGAGAGAGACAGAGAGAGAGACAGAGAGAGGTGGCGCGGAAATAGATAGTTATATATATATATAGAGAGAGAGAGAGAGATATATAGATAGATAGATAGATAGATAGATACACAAATTTAGAGGGGCATCGCTTACTTAGTTTTATACTGTAAACAATTGTGTACATTACGTGATTCATATTAGGTAAAAACAATACCAATAATACAGCTTTTCTAAATATTGCGCTATGATCAGGATCATAGTTGGTATTGGTCTTTTGATTTTTTTAATCCTCTTTTTTAATACTCCTACTAATATCTTAATGATCCTACTAATATCTTTATACTCCTACAAATATTGCGATCTCCCTGTGTCATATAACCGTTACACCCCTGGTAGACAATGTTTTTTAGGTTCTCATTTTTCAATCTTAGATATGCTGCGATGGATAAATCTGAGAGTCATTATTCTTTTTTATTAATTTTTAATTCACTTCTTTGATAATATATTTACATGCATATATACATATATATATATATACATATATATATATATATATATGTATATATATATATATATATATATATGAAATTTGAGGTTGATATTTTTCAAAGGAAGGGTAACCAGTGAAATATTATGGGGTTAATACAAGAGTGCTCAATACAAAAGTAGAGCAAGTTACATTTTAAATTTGTCCTTACATAAGCAATAGTTTGTTGCTACACAGTCATAAAAGTTGTTGCATGAAGAGGTATCTAGTTAGTTAATACTAGTAGACTGAAATATGCTCATGACTGTGTAGTACAAACTGTAGCATATGTAAAGGCAATTTTGAAATATACATGTATATATATATATATGTGTGTGTGTGTGTGTGTGTGTGTGTGTGTGTGTGTGTGTGTAATAAAATAGAGAGAGGAATAAGGAGAAATATCAAAAGGAATGAAGGAAAAATAGAGAGAGGGAGTGAGTGAGAGAGAGAGAGAGGGAGAGGGAGAGGGGGATTTACATTGTTCCCGCCTCCTTGCTACAAGTGATTGAGTGTATGTTATGCGTGTTAATATGATTCAAATTATTCCCATTGATGGGAATATTTTTAAATACTTTTTTTCAGTTTGTCGGAATTATTTTGTGCAACTATGATTATTTGTATTGCGAAGATATTTTGCAAGTGACATATAACTTTTACATCACTGTAATGTCCCAGGTATTTCTTTAGCGTGTTCTGTTTACTTTCGTCTTCACGCTGTCAACTGCATTGATAGTTAAATCTATTACCATTAATTTCTATGAATAATTGTAGAGATTTAGCGTAATTAATGTGTGTACGTGACCATCAATATCAATCATATTTTGAAAGGGGAAGAGAGAGAGAGATAGAGAGAGAGAGAGAGAGAGAGAGAGAGAGAGAGAGAGAGAGAGAGACTGCTTAAACTCTTACTTTCCTAGAGGCAAACATTGTTCGGTCTTATTATACGCAATACAAGTGCAACAAAAAATAATCCGTTTTCATAAGTATAAAATATAGTAAATATGGCGTTCGGAAAGTTATACCTTCTATTTTTATTCTGTCAGATGGATCGGAGGAGATTGCAAATTGAATTGTAATAATAACTGAATAACCGGCAAGTTTCATTTCTCTGTCGCAGATATTGACGTTGTGAAACTCTTAGAAACAACGTTTGTTATAGACGGACGACAGAAGTAGAGATGTGGCAGTAAAGTCCTGAGAAAATACACCGAGAATGTTGATGACCATCTATTAGAATAATTCATGGAGAACAAAATGTCGCTCGTTTCAATAGCAACACACCCATCTTTGTAACCCTTTAACCTCTTGAGTTAAAAAAAGAATAGGAGGCTTTACTTTTGGAACAGATCTCATATAACAAAGCGCAGTCCGGACGCTCATGCCCCGTCATCTTCATCGTATCGTTACCAAAATGCATTGAGAATTCTGATGACTATGTAAAAATATATATTCTGGAGCAATGCAGATCGCCCGTTTTAGTAGTATAAGTAATATGTTCGTAGTTGTGGAATTTTTAAGTAAAAGTAGATATTAGTCTTTATTTTTTATACGACCTTACTTACACGCACAGATTTCGAAAGATACATACTATTTGACAAGGAGGTTTATTCTCGAAATATACTATAGAACATAGTCACACGCATTAAATCTCTCAACAGAAGTCGTGACTAATAAAGAATTATTTACTATTGACAATAAATAAATAAACAATCCCTTCTTTTGGCTTCCTTTTCGACACTGACATATTTCCATTTCTTGCATTGTGATAGGCTTATAAAACGATTTATATACATTCGACACAATGCTTCAAGCAAACAGCAAATCTTTATTAAAAATAATAACAGTTGTGCAATAAGTATCCGCTACACAGCAAACGTTTATGTATTTTAATTACACAAAAACAAAACCAATAATAAAGTGCTATTCTAAAGTACTTGTTATGGCAATTACAAATCTCGTATCAAAAAACATTTTTTGTTTTTTGTGTAATAAAAATAAATGAACATTTTGCTTTGTATTGGATAGTTTTAGCATCGACTGTATATATTCTAAAGTTATTATAATACTACAATTAATCATTTTCGTGATTTAAATAATGCCAATATATTATTTGGTTTCAATATTCCCTAGTTATTTCCCGCGTTCGGAACTGTTCCTAGTATTTCTGCTATCATTGTAGGGATCTATTTCATGTTATTGTTAGTTCTCTGGCAAGAGATATTCATTGATTTTATTTTTATGTTTCCTTGGTCTTCACGCTGTAACATACTCACCTCGTAGAGTTAAAGTTGGCATGTTCCCTTTACTCTTTTACCAGATTTATGGAAATTTTCCTAGTGCTCTTACGATCATTAGTATTAAAACGATCTACATGTTTCATACTCGCATCAGCTTCCTTGAAGAGTTAGTGCATTAAGTTAGTTTTTGTTCCTTTAATTTTCAACCTGTTATTTGCGGGAACAGCGAAATCTATGACATGTGTTTCTCTCTCTGTGAGTTCGTTTCCTATAGACTCCTAAACGGCTGACACCATTTTTTTTTGGAAATCCCATACTAAAGTAGTTTATGTGTCTGGCAGTGTTGTTAGATAGTGTTTATATCGGAAGGCTTTGGATAAGTATCGATAATCGAAGAACATTCGATGAAAGTAGGTACGGACGATTTTAACTAAAGTTAACGCCTTTTATAGCTAACACAGCAAGTGCATTTGAGAAATGTTATTACCGCACAAGCAGAAAGATCCGGAATATAAAATCAACAGTAGGTTCTGACAAGGGTGAGTTCGAAATGGATGTTTCTGGTTAGAGCACAATTGTAATGTTATACTTACATTTTTTATTTTAAACTTAAATTCAAGCCATTATCACCGCAAAAGCAGTAAGGTCATGCATAGAAAACCAACATTAAGTTCTTCAACATGACAACGGCGAGATGTAAATGAATTTATTAGAACCACAATATTTAACTTTTTACGTTTTAATGTTTAATTCGATTGTTATGTAAAAATGATTTGATAAAATCAACCGCAGGTTCTCTACAGTGCAATGTAGACTATAATATATTGTGCAGTAAGTCACTGCGTGAGACAAATTACGCTTCGTTTCGGTACACTGAGGTGGGACCTTTACTAGCGCAGGTAAATTAAAAAAAAAATAATTACATTTTCACCCCAAACAAGCCACATTGGCACTTTGTTGTAGAGGGCTACGATCAGGGACATAATCAGGGGTAATATGTAGAGAGTTGGACAGCAAGATGTCGGTTCACGTTGCACTTTAACTTCTGCATGTCAGTACAGTTGGGGAAGCAGTGACATGGAAGGGAATTCCAAAGTCTAGCTGTTCTGGGGAAGAAACTACTGGAGTAGAAGGCTCTCTTACATCTAGGGATCTCTACTGTGAAGGGGTGGGATTTAGCTGCTATTCGGGTTTGTCGAGGTATTTACGTCGAGGGGGTACAAGTGCCTGCAGGTTGTCAGAGATTATTCACCGTTAAAGTACTTGTAGAACAGGCAGAGGGATGCAACATTTCGTCGATGGGACAGAGGCTGAAATTTGAACCTTGTCTAGGAGCGAGAGACTAGTGGCAGATGTACCAGCCCAAATATGACAACAATACTCCATACACGGGCGAATGGTGGCCTTATAGAAGTATAAGATACTTCCAGGCAATGCTCTCAATGTAATTGTTAAAACTCATGTTTCCTGTGAACGTTAGGTCGTAGAGTTTAAAAGATGAACTTTAAGATAAAGAGTCATTGGCCATTGCTATTGGGGGTATGGAATGTTTCTTGTAATTATTGAAAGAAACAAGATAAATAATCGATTTCATTGAAAAATGCCCGATTTCATCGAGTTTTATGGCAACAAAATATGGGAGGCTAAAGAGTTCACTGATTCTCATTCAATCCCGGGCAACATCGGGTTTTCCTACTAGTAAGATATAGATATAAATTGATGTTAATAGAGAGATGAATATAAAGAACGAGAAAGAGGTGGTCTAAATTGTTCCGGCCTCAATGCTAAAATAGATAGAGCTCTTGTTACGTGTATTTAACTACGTCAAACTATTCAGTTATCTGGTAAACTCTTTGTATTGGCATTATTTTTCTGTTTCCTTGTTCTTCACCCTGTTATATGCTGTGATGGCGAAATTTTCTATTTGTCATGCTTTGTCCTTCAAATAGTAAGTCCCTAATTTTCTTAATATATTGTCTTTTTACTTGTAGGAGGATGTTTCCCACTATACGAGTATCCTTCAATGGTCTGGAAACCGACACGAAATACATGGTTCTAATGGACATTGTGCCAGTGGACAGCAAGCGTTATCGATACGCCTACCACCGGTCATCATGGCTGGTGGCCGGAAAGGCTGATCCGCCGCTCCCCACTCGTTTCTATATCCATCCGGACTGTCCTTTTACAGGAGAACAATTACACAAGCAAACGGTGTCGTTTGAAAAGCTCAAACTGACCAACAACATGCTGGATAAAAATGGACACGTGAGTAAATCAATTATATCTATATTAATAGCGATTAGTATTTTTTCATGAGGATTTTGTATAACTCCAATAGAAGTGAAAACGAGAATTTTGATTCTGTCATATTGTGTTTCTTTTAATGTTCAATTCGATTGACTATTTCAGACTAAGGATTACAGTCAAATCTCACTACTATGCCATCCGTCGGTTGGTTTGTTTGTTGGTTGCTTTTTGTTTGATGGTATATCAACCATTTTCAGGTTATTTGATACCAAATCCAGTGATTTTGAAGAAAGCATTGGTAATAAAATATATATTTTTTGTCTTTTTTCAAGTTGTTTTTTATTTAAACCATAGTTGAGGCCCTTACTGGTACTATTACTCCAGGTCAGAGTGGACCTGGGAGCAATGCCAATTAAAGGGTGGCTCCCCACACCCCAAAGCCCTCAAGTTGGGGCCTCGCCATTGGATATAGTTTAAGGTCATATCTAGAACCATTACCCGTCGGGATCTAGTAAAAGTGGCATAGTAACGAGAGTTTGTTAAAACGGTCTTATTTTCTCAAATATAAAACACCTAAATCTGAAAAAATCTAATACATAAAAAACTATATATCTGTCTGTCTGTCTCCATATTTTCAAACTTTATTTTCTAAGAATCGGAATGTAGCAGAGCAGTGCTAGGGGGCTCACATGATTGGATTTTTTATAGACCGTCATTCTATGCATTTTTAGCTCGTTGAAATCGTATTTAAAGGCTCAAAAAGTGATCAAAATTGAAACAAAATAGTTAAACATTCTGTACATTATCTTAGTTTATTTTTAATTTTTAATCATTTCATACACGTGCCACGTTGGTACAGTAGTTATGTCACCAGCTTTGAATGCTACAGTTTTGCTTTTGGTTTCGATTCTAGCTGATCACACCGAAATATATTAAAAATTTTGAAGCCACGACTTGATAATAATAGAAACGAAATCTGAACAAGATAAATATCATATTTAAGAGTATTTTACGACCCGGAAAAGCCAGCCCCCCCCGCTAGTTAGTGAATAAAATAATAAATAGAATTTAATTCGACAACACAACTCATACAATCGTAATATGGTAGCAATATTATGAGGTGGCATAATTAATTAAATTTTGTCTGGACAAAATTCAACGCAACAAAAATTTATCATGCCACCTCATAATAATAATAATAATAATAATAATAATAATAATAATAATAAGAAGAAGAAGAAGAAGAAGAAGAAGAATAGTGTAATGCCGAAAGTGGCATAGTATAGAGGTGGCTTAGTATTAGGGTTGCATAGTATTGAGGACGCATAGTATTGAGGTGGCATTGTATCGACGTGACATAATATTGAGGTGGCATAGTATTGAGTTGGTATAGTAGCGGGAGTTGACTGTACAGTATAGAGTAAAACTCTACTTGGTGATCGCTTTCGAAACTAACAAATAGTGTGTATTTAAAGATTTTAGTTTGAATAATTTTATTGCGGTGATGCAATAATAATTTATATTTAAAGTTGTTTTTTTTTAGATTATTAATCTATGAAAAACATCCAACTTTTTTATTATTTAATTGGAAAGTTTACTTTAAAAATTTAGAAAATAAATAATTTTGTTCAAGAGAATGCTTTACTATTTAAGGCGCCATTATTATTCGAACTTGGGTTTAGTTGTAACTCGGTCAGTTCTCTGAACATAATGTTTCCAGACTAGTGATTTTTTTTTTAATCCTACGTATATCATACTGGAAGAGTATTAGTTGAACGTGTTTCTGGATAACACTTCTCATAATTATTTTTAATCTCAAAACCTGAAGCCGTCAATAAATAAACTTTTACCCTTAAACCAAACTTTCTACTAAACAAAAAGTTACGTAGGTTTAATTTAAGGCTAGACACTCGAAATGAGGCGATAACTTTCGAAAATATCGGCGTAAAGAGCGAGACCTCCTTGTAGAAAAGTGCCCAGTTGAGGGTGGAGGAATTAATATTTTTGGCCAATTTTTCGATATGTGTAGTTCAAAAGGTCGAGCTGCAAAATGATACCGATATTCTGAAAATCCGTCGCCTCTCTCGAAAGTTTCTGTGAAACATACAAACAAACATACATACATACATAAGGCATGCATACATACATGATTGCAAAGTCTTGTCAGACGAGAGCCACTCCCTCAGTTACTAAAATCCATGTGCCCGAATATGACTTGCCCTGCACGTGACTTGCACACCCTCAAGCAGACATGACACTGAAAACGTTCACTGATTTGTATGAAACTAACAGCAGCGGAACCTGTATTATCGTGGGCTTTTATGTGATTAACAAAACCTGTCTTAGACAACAGAGGCCGATCACACACCTTACAGATCCAGAGATCTCCATCGTTGGGCGGTAAGAATTGGCATTTCCTACATGCTCTCTTAAGCTTCGCTCGGTCTATTTTGGCTGCTTCAAAGTGTTCTGCACCCCTGTATATCAGTGTCCTCCACTGCTTGCGATCATACGCTAGTGACTCCCAACTATCGACAGGAATATGAAAGCTCACCAGACTCTCCTTGATGCTATCACGAAAATGTTTTTTGAGCTTGTGCTGGGGTCATTTTCCAAGAAAGAGCTCGCCATATAACAATTGTTTTGGGAGTCGATAGTCTTCAAACCGGATGAGATGACCCGCCCAACGCCACTGGTTCTTAATAACAATGGTAGCAATACTGGTTGTTTTGGCCTTTTTTAAGACATATGTATCAGGGGCAAAGCTATACCACTTTAAACGAAGAATGTGTCTAAGGCAGTGCTGATGGAACCTCTTGAGTAATTCTATATGTGACCGGTACAAGGTCCAAGTTTCAGATGCGTAGAGTAGGGATGATACTACACATGCTTGATATACTAAAATTTTAGTTGTCAGACTTAGATCACTGCCAGACCAGACTCTATCCTGTAACCTTCTAAAAGCATCAGATCCCTTGCTGATTCTCTGTCTTATTTCCGCATTAAGAGTGCCATCATTTGATAAGGCACTCCCAAGGTAGACAAAATTTTTTACGACTTCAAGGCGCTTTCCACAGACGGAGATATCAGGTTCCACATACAGCTCATCGGGAGCGGGAGTGTACATGACTTTAGTTTTCTTAATGCTACATGTCAGTCCGAAGCAGGTACACTCATTTGTAAAGAGATCCATCACTAGTTGCATATCTACTGGGGAGTGTGTTACGAGGTCAGCATCATCAGCATACAACAGTTCCTAACAAGTCCATCACTAACAAGTGGTTTGGCTAGGTTGAACACCTTTCTGAGGTTGAACACCTTTCCAGTCGTTCGGAATCTAATACAAACACCCATATCACAATCGTGGAAACCATACCAGAGCACAGTGAAACATACAAACATACATGCATACATAAGGCATGCATACATACATACATAAAACATACATACATACATACATGCATGCATGCATACATACATCCATGCATACATACATTTAAACATACAGCTTAGATTTATATTATAGATTATTATGCATTGAATTAGGAGTTCTCACGCAGGCCATATCAAGCAATCACTCCATGGAAATAACCTGTGGTATTTTATGGGATCTGAGTGAAAACAGGTCTCCCTAGATTTCTAATGCCCTCTAACTCTCTCGAGAACAAATGCAGAGGCCTTAACATTATCGCAACATCTGGTTATATATAATCTCTCAACGGCAGCGATTGTTAGTATTCCCTGGGTGGCTAGACGTAGTGTGCTCTGTACTTTTCCAGTGGGTGTTTCACCCTCATTGTTCCTTTCCGACTCTTCACCACTCTTGTGGAGTAGACCTTATCATTTTGTAGGGAAAATGGCGTAGTTAACATCTTGCGGTTTCTTTTCCTTGCTTTTCTGTGATCGTATTCGATTTTATTTCGTTTATGTTGCAGTATTCAAATGACTGGTTAGTGTTCCCAGTTTATCGAGGCGGCTTTCAATATTATTTACTCACTATAAGTTTTCACACAGGTCATCTCCAAAGATTTATCTTTCAGAAAACAACCTCTGGTCAACCTTAGAACCTGAGTAGCACTGCTAGATTTCCAGTACTCTCCAACTCTTTCGATAACATTTGTAAATGAATCTGCGCTATCGCAACATCCGTTCTCCATGGATTTCTCATTGTCAGCAACCAATAGTCTTCTATCGGAATTTGGATGGCAATAAGATACTACAAGGCCTCAGTTATCTTCGCACTCATTCAGTGGAAATCTAAATATCACATTCTTTCCTCGGTTTTTCTATCATCCTTTACGCAACTATTTTGTTTAGCATCAGTTTCAAGCCAGCTGCCAACATTTCTGTTTTTTTATATAGTTTCAGTTTTCCTGATTTCATGTAGTGTTTCATACTGTTTTATATCTGTAATTGTCAGAGTCTATAGTGCATGTATATTTTTGTATATATTAGTTTGTTATTTCGCTCCCACATATGCTCAACCCAGGAAAGGGAACATTTATACTCATCCGCAGACACTGTTTTACTGCATCACAACAGATCAGTGCCGCTAGACTAGCAACTACATCGAGAGAGCAATGAGAGTCGACCACCTGCGTATATATATATATATATAATATAAATATATATATATAATATATATATAATATATATAATATATATATAATATATAATATATATATATAATATATATATATGTTTCCTTTTCAGATTAAATGTTTTTAAATCTTTTTCCAAGTGTTTTTAACATGTTTTATTAACTGTTTGCTCATATATATATATATATATATATATATATATATATATATATATACATATATATATATATGTGTGTGTGTGTAATGTTTTAAAATAAATATTACACGCATATACAAATGTACACTGAATTATGTACATGCATTGCAATAATATGATTTTATTCGGAAAATCATCGTACCTTTATTCATATAGTGCGTTCATGGTTTTATTCGTCAAGTTTGAAATATGATTATTTATACAAAACGAATTTAGCATGCAAAGTACTTTTAAATGTTGTTGAATTTCCCAAATATTCGTCTTATTTGAAAACGTATTCCACGCTTTCATTTTATTTCCCTTTTGCACATATATATATATATATAACATATATATATATATATATATATATATATATATATATATATATACATATACATATATATATATATATATATATATATATATATACGTAACTATATCCACATATTTTCGTGTGTAGATCATTCTGAACTCGATGCATAAATACCAGCCCCGTGTACACATTGTTCGCAAAAAGGATTTAAGTTCAACATCGGTGACAAATTTAGAAGCTGAAGAATTTCGGACATTCATCTTCCCAGAAACGGTATTCATAGCCGTAACAGCCTATCAAAATCAACTGGTAAGTACCTCTTTTTACACGAAACCTTTTTATTTATATTCCATGTTTCTTATGACGAATCTGTGTTAAAATTAAAAGAAATCAATATACGATGGTTGTCCCAAAAGTAATGCATTCAAATTTCTACGTAAAAATAGTTGAAGGACTACGGGGTCGGGAGCGGTACCATTAGAACTAGCGACTCTTAGAACTCCAGAATTGATCTTTCTAAACCATTGTTAATGCAGTTTAGCCAGGTATGAACGATGGCTGTAAATTAGCACCTGGAGCGCGCTTCGTATCTAGTATCTTTGCCGCCACTTTGGAATCGACGAACCCTTCTCCACACTGTGCGTACGAGGGGCCTGCAATAAGTAATGCCTCTGACCCACTTTCAGTAGTCTGATCTTGCTAAAATTTTGCAAGTGCAATGATTTATATGTCTACGGCTTATGGGGCAAATTACAACTCTGAACTAATTGTGGTTTCTGTTTTACAGGTGTTGTAACAGAGTCAGCTGTGAAATGGAGCCAGTTGAATGTCGAGCAGTGATCCGGTTTTTGTATTTGAAAGGACGTAAACCACAGAAGACTTTTGATGAAATGAAAGAAACTTATGGTGATAATTCCCCATCATATGACCTTGTAAACCGCTGACTTCCTGAATTCAAACATGGCCGGAAGTCTGTGATTGTGATGAGGCATCTGTACGTCATGTTGAGGCTGCCATTTTAGAAGATTGGCGCATTACTATTCGCCAAATAGCTCAAGATGTCAAGATTAGTAAATGATGCATCTTGGCTCCTACGGGCCCCCATGATCTTTGTTGCATTCTTAGATTCTCACACCATCAATATCTGCAACAAAAAGATAAAACTGTCAGGTTACGAATGCATGAAGTCACTCATCATAACAATGCAATTTGTTTTCGTATTTGATCTTTTCTCTTTGAATAAGAAACAAATTAGGAGACATTGCTTTTGCTTATGTCTCATATGTATCTCGAATGTTTTGGACTCTTCATTGAATCATCATTAGGTGAAGTGACTTAGTCTACAATACAATTTATTCTATATTGCAATGTAGAGAAACTACTGTTGATTTATAATATTATTTTCATATATAATGGTGTAAATTCAAGTTTACAGCGCAATCAAGTATCTTGCTGCAGTTGTTCTCTATACAGAAATATTCATTTCGAATGTGGCCTTGTCGTATTCAAGAATTAACTGCTGATTTATTTTATCGGCCTGGCCTTACTGACTGTGCGGTGATAATGGCTTAAATTTAAATGAAAAAAGTCAAGTTTTCTGATGAAATTATGCTTTAAACAGAAACATTTATTTCGAACTCGCCCCTCTCATATTAAAAAAAAAAACTTACTGTTGATTTTTTTATGTCTGGCTTTTCAGCTTGTTTGATGATAAAACTTCTCAGATGCACTTCTGCTGTTAGGTGGTGTAAGGTGTTAACTCTGGTCCAAATCGCCTGATCCTTTTTTTTCACCGGGATATTATTGATTATCAATACTTATCGGAAATATTCCGACACAGAACCTCTAGACTTGTTGGCCATGTGTTTTTCAGAACAGTTTCAGATGGGTAGGTGTTGTAGAAAGGTCCTGGGCGTGATTGGTTCCTGGTAGACAGAACAGTTTCCGATGGTTAGTTGTTCTACACAAGTATTGGAGTTGACTGGTTCTCAGTGAATAGTTTTTGAGTTGGAAGCCACAGCGCAAAAGGCTCTTCCTGTGTTGACACGAAGAAAAAATATGCGAAGTTGTTACAGAAAAGTTTAATATTTATGGAGCAACTCTGGTTTCTGATTGGTTGATATCAGAACGTGAATTAATTGTATTCGTCAGTTCCTAGTAGCATCGGTTATAAATAGAATCTCCTGACTGTGCGGAAGCATACTCCATTACAGTTTTAAAATATTGCAAAAAAATCTATTTAAGAACACTGGCCAAGGCAGATAAGGGACTTTCGTGTGAAAGTTCATAGAAATCGGTCAGATCGTTTTCGAGTCCATAGGAAACGAAGTCACACACACGGACACACACATACACACGCAAAGTTTCTTTTTATACAATAATAGGTAGATAAGATAGATACATACAAACATACATAGATTCCAATCAAATATCTAGCTGCTGGTAGCACGTATATACTCAGTTTCGCGAAACAATTTAAGGAAACAAAGCGCGTATGATTTTCGAAACGATAGCTCTAACCTCTCACCCCGCAGGGACGAGACAACGAACTAGTATTCACAACTATTTCTTTAGCTTCGCGGAACTAAATAGGTGTCTATTGTTAAGAAAGCTGTAAGGCGAGACACCGTTTCGGTTACATGTGGTCTTTTGTTCTGAATTTGAACACTTGACGCTGTTTAAGACGAATAAGAAGTTTGCTTTGAAAAATATAACATTACAAACGGAATTACACTCAGATGAATATTCGACTTTGAATCATTTCGAATATAAAAATTAAAGAAAGGAAAATAAAGCACTCGATTACATATAAAACCGGTAAAAAAAGAATTACAAGCGTTTTGTAAAGAAAGGTGTTCTGCCTTCAAGAAAAAAGTTTTACCGTTTATTATTTTAGGGCCAATTGTCCGAATGTGTGCATGTTCGCACGCGCGCGTATGTGGGTGTATATCAAGCTAAAAGTAAAAAACGACGAAACAAAAATCACAAAGTTTGCCCCGCATAAATAAAGAATAAATTTTAGAAGAAATACTTTTGTTTTGAGAATCAACTTTTTCAATGTATTTATTTTTGACGAAATGCTTACTTATGACCCTACGAGTATATTATAAAAAGGAAAGTATTTATGCGTTTATATATCTAGTTCAAGGATCGGAAAACCTACGGCCCGTAGGCCGGATGCATTTTGTTTGCATATATAATTTTCCTTGATTTTTCATTAATGGCCTTTGTCCGGTCCGAGACCACTCCTTATAATGAGATTCGGTCCGCGGGATCAAATGAGTTACTGATTCCTGATCAAGTTAGGGAGGAATAGGCGTAACGAAAGAGAAATGGGGGTTGAGGTGAATAAAAAAGAGAGAGGAGGTATTGATAGCAGATTTAAAGGTTTTCTAACAAAACTAGTACCCAATTTTCCAGGGCAACTTTACCCTGTTATTATCATATTAAGAAAATCAATGGTTAAGTTAATAAACGATGACTGCGTGAGACTCTACATTTATGCTGATTTTTTCTCTGATTATCATCTCTAAAGTGAAAACATTTGAAACAAACCTATGTTTATATAAAGTAAGTCATCATGTCTCCTCTTTACATTTCAGATTACTAAACTCAAGATTGATAGCAATCCTTTTGCCAAAGGCTTCCGCGACTCAACGAGACTCACTGAATATGAAAGGTAAGTGAAAAGGGAGACAATCATTGGATGTGAAGTGAATCTATTTTTTTATTTTTTCCATGCAACCATTTCTTTTTATTTGCATCATTGATTTGAATATCTATTACCTTAGAGATATGTCAATTGAGCGATTAAACCTCACTTTTAAGAAGCAATTATTCTTCAGAAAGGCTAGTAAATGCATTAGTTTGTCGATTTACAGGTTTAAATATGTTCTCGTTGCCTCTGGAGCACATATCTATTATTCCCACGAAGCATTGCGCCCCCCCACATATATATTTGTGTGTGTGTGTGTGTGTGTGTGTGTGTGTGTGTAAATATGTATATTATTTTTTATCAATATGTATATTATTTTTTATCAAGTAATTGAATCCCAAGACCAAAAAGCCACTCGAAAATAGACATAAAAGATTGGGCAGTGATCACCGATACAACAGCGTAGCAATTGTTAGTGAGGGAAATTGGATATCATTTTATTATTTAAGGGACTTGAATATGTCCATGTTCTACTCAGTCCGGTAGCAGGCCTGCAGAACCGAGTTCAACAGCCGGCAAGCTCTAGAAAGGAGCTTTGTAGTTAATCGAGTGTTGTTTGTGAATGTTTAACAGGGAAAGAAGATATATTAGATCTCTGAGAACCTGTTGTAAATATAATTATATATATATATATATATATATATACATATATATATATGTGTGTGTATATATACATATATATATATAAGAGCAAACAGTTAATAAAACATGTTAAAACACTTTGAAAAAGAGTTAAAACATATTTAATCTGAAAAGGAAACACTTGATAAGTGGATAGTCCTTAATCAACGGAGTTTCGAAGAAATACTTTCCTTCTCATCAGAGGGTAGAAATTAGCAAAATGCTGGATCGAATTTTGCATACAGAAGTATTTGATGAAACTGCAAGTAAGTCAAATATCTTACTTGATAACAAAAAGTGAAGCAGAGGAAATATGGTGAAGAAAAAGGTGATTACACTTGAATGGATATTCTGGTGAAAGATAAATAATCCAATGACGGTCAAATCCAAAAATATAACTCCAAGAAATTTAATTGAATTTCAATTTGCACAAGTAAAATCCAAGGAAAGCACGTAATTGGAAGATGACACAAAATAAGCCAAAAGGCCGACATCCATAGAATCATTCACAAATATGTACAAGGAAAAGGTTCGTTGGTTGTTTTGTTTTACGGCATATCAACCCTTTTCAGGTTATTTAATGCCGAATCTGGTGATTTTGAAGAACGATTTTTTTAATATAGTATATTTGTTTTTTAGTCGTATTCTATTTAACCCATAGTAGGGATCCTAACAGGTGCCACCACTCCGGGTCAGAGTGGGCAATTAAAGGGTGGCTTCACACTCCCTAAGGCCTGCAAGCTGGGGCCCTCACCATCGGATATAGTTTAAGGTCATATCCAGGACCACAAGGAAGAGGGGATAATTCCAATGATATTAATAAAAGAAAAATAAGATATGCTTTTCACACGGCTGCCGAGACATAATGTAAATAAGAAAGATCATTATATATATATATATATCAAGGGATTTGAATATGTCGATGTTCTTCTCAGTCGGGAATGAGGCATGCAGAACAGTATTCAAAGATTTAGTTCAAGGATAGTATTATATATATATATATATATATATATATAAGGGTGATGCAAAAATGTTTTTATCAGACATATATACGTCAAAACCGATATTATTTTTGTACCAACCTAACATATATATATATATATATATATATATATATATTTATATATATATATATATATATATAATTATTACTATTATCATATTTCTATGTGTATGCAAAACCGATATTATTTTTGTACCAACCTAACATATATATATATATATATTTATACATATATATATAATTATTACTATTATTATATTTCTATGTGTATGCATATATATTATTCTATATTTTATATATTTTTCTTTTTATTTCCGTTCTTTTCCTTTTTTTTCTATTTCTTCTTATTTCACTTATTTAAATGCCGTTAATTTATTTCATTGTTGAATACACTTGTTGCAACTTTGATCAATATCTGGTGAATTTTTTACTATGTTCATTGTATTCTACTTGTAATTTGCAGACCGAATCATGGTCATAAATGTGTAGGGACATATAACTGCTCATATAAAACAAATAAAAAATCCTGCATCGATATTGAATACTTTTGTAGGAACCTTGTTAAAAAAACATTCGTTGGTTCGCTTCTGAAAATAGTAACCTACACATATGCGGGTGAATGTGTGCGTGTATGTGCGTGTTTGCGTGAGTGTGTGTGTGCGTGTGTGTGTGAGTGCGTGTGTGTGTGTGTGTGTGGTTTGCCTTGTTTGAGACGGGCGGTAGCCGTCCAATGAGGTTGAAAATCTTCTCCCACCAACGGAAATACTCCCTGGCATAAAGCTCTACGCCAATTATGCTTGACTTAGAACTGGTAACTGCTACTTCCTGTGTTATTATCCATAGTAGTTTTATGGCGGCGCAGAAATCTAGTAGTCGCTATGCTATTTGGGCCCTTTCCCAATGTTGAGGAGTATTCAAATAGAAAAGCAGGAGTTGGGAGTCAACATCATCGCAGGTGTTACCAGCTGGCACTACATACAGTAATTAGTTGCTTTTGGGACACCGGCCCCAGATTTGATTTCAGGCTTTGTCTCCCATGGATGGATATAGCCGCAAGGCAACGGAGGTGTGGAGTCAGAGTTTTCCTTCTAGCCTTTGTCAATTGAGACTCAACTCACAAGGCAGAGCTTGTGTTACTGAGAAGCTCACTCGCCTCGTCAAGGCCACAAGTTCGTATATATATATATATATATATATATATATATATATATATAAGGGAACCTGTCTGTCTGTGCGTCTGTGTACATGTCCCTATGCAATAACTCTTTCAATTTTTAGTCTACAGACTATTTGAAATTTGATATACAGTGTACTGAGATTTGGGAAAATCTTTCGGACAGAAATTTGACTGTTAAGGGGTCAAAGTTCAACGATTTGGCCTTTGAGAACTCTACCAAACTCATCCGCCAAGTTTGCCTTAAACTTTCGACAGCGGCGACTGATGTTACAGGATGAGTATCGTTTTTAAGTTTCAAATTTCAGACGACAAATATCGAAAAATAAGCTAAAAACATTAATATCTTCACCTTCAACTGGCCCCTTTTCTAGAGGGGGGGTCGCTTTTCCGCCGATATTTTTGAAAGTCATCCTCTCCTTTCGATTGTCTAGCCTTAATTTAAACCTACGTTACTTTCAGTTATGCGGTGGTCGTAACAGAGAAAACGTAAGGTATTCCCCCATTATTTTCCTCCTTCGTGGTACGGGTTCAAGCCTGCCTTCCTACTACCACTTTTTTTCTTTTTGCTCAACATACGCATCAAAACACTCGGGCAACGCCCGGCTGAAATGCTAGTTTTTATACATAAAAGTGCACATGAGTGTGTGTGTCTATGTGTGTCTGTGTGTGTGTCTGTGTACATTTTCCAACTCAATAACTCTGTCAATTTCCAGTCTACCGACTCAAAATTAGATATACAGGGTACTGAGATTTGGGGAAATCCTTGTAATTCGTTTTCGGCCAGAAATTTAGCTGTTAAGGGGTCAAAGTTCAACGATTTGACCTTTGGGAACTCTACCAAACTCCCTAGACAATTTTGGCTATGAAAAATTTAAATTTAGATATAGTTTCCTTAGACATGAATCTAACTGAATAACTTGATTTGAGCCCAAAATGATAAATGTTGAGTGGTCATAATAAGGGTCAAATTTAAAAAAAAAATTGACCGCTTGTTTTTATTTTATTTTATTATTATCTTTTTTGCTTAACACACACCTCCAACCACCCGGGCAACGCCGGGCTTAAATGCTGGTATATGTATATATATATATATATATATATATATATATATATATATATATATATATATAAATACATATATATATATATAGAGAGAGAGAGAGAGAGAGAGAGAGAGAAAAGAAAGAAAAAGAGAAAACGAGGGCTAGAATGTGTGTGAATTAGATAGAGGGAAAGAGAGAGGGAGAGAGAATGTGACAGAGGGAAAAGATGAGACCTATAAACGCATTTAAATCGAATCGTACTTAATCTGCTCTCAACTCGGCTTTCATCCTTTAACAAGTCGTAAGAGCTTTTTCCTGTGCCTGAACAGCCGGATATCAACAACATCACGTGAGATAGAAGATCAAAGATGGCGGTAGGTGAACGGCGCTGGTTGCATAAATGAGAAAACGGCGGGGAGGGCGGCGGAATAGAAAATCCTGAAATCGAGGAAAAAGAAAGAAACAAAGGAAATAGGGAACTCCGAGATCGATGTTAGAAATGATAATTCCGCGCAGATCTGCTGACCTGATTAGCCCATGTCTTTCGACGCGGTTATACCGCGAAAGCAAAATTGAGTGTGTGATTGCCTCAAATATCTCAATGATAAACGTATTGAATGCAATTCTTGAATTCAAGACCATGTATGTACTAAGCATAACACTAATTTTCGGCACCCATAACACAAAATATACAAGCAAAAACTCGTAAAATTTAAATAATTTACCGTCATTTTTACTCTATATTGAAGAATAAGGGTCAGGGTTTAATTTGCACGTAGACATTTTTATTTTACACTCCGTAATATTGGGGAAATTGATTTGAACATCGCAAAATGAGAAACCCGTAACAATTTTAAAACCTTAACTAATGAAACTAAAAAAAAAACACATAAAGAACCTTTAAAAATGGCAAAATATAACAATGCCGGCAAATCTTTTTGAAAAAAAAGAAGAAAATTAAAAGTTAAAAATATATTTTTAAAAAGGTCAGTACAAATATACTTTATAACTTAGTAGAATCATAAAGAACGCGTATGTACTGACCGTTAGTACAGTCACATCGACACTTAGTAAATACAAGTTTTTTAAAGTTGAAGTTATATTTCACACGTCGCTTAAGACGGATGGTCAGGAAGAGATGAATGGATTGAGCCTTATAAGCCGGATGAAAATTAGTGATATATTTATTATTTTTATTACATTTTCACCCCAAAAAAGACACATCACCACTTTGATGTAGGGAGCTACTATTAGGGACATACGCTACAGGGGAACTATGTAGGGAGTTGAGCAGCAAGATATCGGTTCACGTTACACTTGAACTTCTGCATGTCAGAACAGTTGGAGAAGCAGAGTCCCAGAAGGGAATTCCAAAGTCTATCGGCTCTGTGGAAGAAACTACTGGAGTAGAAAGCTCTCTTACATCTAGGCATATCTACTACGAAAAGGTGGGATTTAGCTGCTTGTCGGTTCTGTCGGGGGTATTTGCGTAGAGGGGGTACAAGTGATTGCAGTTCGTCAGAGCATTCACCGTTAAATTACTTGTAGAATAGGCAGAGGGATGCAACATTTCGTCGGTGGGACAGAGACCGAAGCTAAGATGAGAGTTTGGGACCTATCAGGTTGGCGACTCACTATTAAACCTTGTCCAGGAGCGAGAGACTAGTAGCAGATGCACCAGCCCAAATATGACAACAATACTCCATACATGGGCGAATGGTGGCCTTATAGAGGTGCAGGATACTTTCGGGCGATAGTAGCTTTCTAGCACGGTAGAGAGAAGCTACCTATTTGCAGCGGTCCTGGCAATGCTCTCAATGTAATTGTTCCAACTCAAGTTTCTTGTGAACGTTGGGCAGAGTAGTTTAAAATATGTACTTTTAGATAATGTTTGCAAATAAAAGTAAAGTCATAGTCAATTACTGTAGGAAAAGATTAGAGAAAAGAGCGAATCGAATTGTCTAATCTTAACGACAGACTGATATTATTGTAGTTACTATAAAAGTTAAACAAGATTTTATGATTGTGAGAAGTGAGGCAAAGGCAATATTTCGAAGAGGAAATAAAACAGAGATCGATATCGCAATGAACAAAAAAACATAATGATGATGAAGAAAGAGTTGATAATGTTAGAAGAAGAGCAAAAAAAAAAAAACAGAAGAGAAAATGGAGAATAAAGGATGATGAAGATTAAGAATAAGAAGAAAGAACATAAATGAAAACAAATTCAAGAAGTAGAAGCTAAAGAAGAAAGAGATCTTTCAAGATAACCATCCGTCTAGCTGAACCCACTGTCAATAATTTTCCCCCACTCTTTATCTGTGCTTAAATCAAAACGTAGTCTTCTTTCTTAGAACTGAACGCCTGTGGAACTCTCTTCTGCTTGCCTGTTTCCCACCTAACTATACCTTGGATGTCTTCAAGTCCAACATAAACAAATTCCTGATAAACCGCTCTCCTTAAGTAAGAAACTTTATCAGATCTCCATTTTTCCCACTCTTTATCTGTGCCTAAATCAAAAATTTCCCTGGCAAGTGTTCGTCTGAGCTCCAATCTCTGGCCCCCACTCGCCAACATTTCACGAAAAACACCCGTCTAGCTGAAACCACTGTGAATAATTTTCCCACTCTTTATATGTGCTTAAATCAAAACGTAGATTCCATGAACAAATCTTCTTTCTTAGAACTGCACGCCTGTGGAACTCTCTTCTGCTTGCCTGCTTCCCACCTGACTATAACATGAATGTCTTCAAGTCCAACATAAACAAATTCCTGATGAGCCGCCCCCTTTAAGTAAGACACTTTATTAACTCTCCTATACTAACGATTACTACGACACTATCCCATTGATTACTGTACACGCAATAACCCTCATCCCCGAGTGGCTTCCGGGTCTTGATAAGTGGTGACCTCCATGTAAAAAAAAAGATAACTGATAAAGATTAAGAATAAGACGAATGAGGAAGAAGAAAGAGAATAACATAAGAGAAGGGTACTAAAATAAAAGAGTTCAAAACCAGCTTCGAAATCTAGCAGGTAACGCGTTTTTCTATTATCTACAATCTCTTTCTCACAGAATAGGCCTTACGAGGCTGGTTCTACTCTGTCGTTTATTCATGCAAAGTACTCGACTGAACTCAAATCTATGATCCCCAATTGCCAAACTTTCACAAAAAAACACTCGACTAGCTACAACTCCTATCAACACTCTCTAACTGTTCCTAAATATAAACGCAGGTTTCTATGAACAAAGTTTTTTTCCCCTAGAACTATCCGCTTGTAGAACACTGTTTCACTGACCTGCCTTCCGGTTGAATACAACATGGTTGCCTTCAAATCTAACGTAAACAAGTTCTTAGTTGAGCCGTCCACACAAATAATCTAAATTCTACCCAATTAACTCTATTATCGTTTAGTACATTACCACCTTACATTCATTAATCATTATCCTCGAGTGGCTTTCGGGCCTTTATAATTGATGACAAGCAAGTAAAAGATAATACAAAAAATGAATAAACAGAATTTGACGAAAACGACGGCGTGCAGCAAAGATAATAACAAAGAAGTGTACAAAATAAAAATAAAATAGGAAAAATCGAAATAGATGGAGATGATGAAGATGAAGAAGACGCAGAAGAATTCTGAAAAGATGAAAAGTAGAAAGAAATGACAGGAAAATGTCGAAGAATAACAAAAAAAAAGAAATAGAAGTAAACTACATAAAAGAAAAAGAAGTAGAGAAAAAGGGTAAAAGTAGAATAAAGGAGAGAAAGTGAACATAAACACGTTGAAACACCGGTTCTCGTTTGATCATTGAAGTTAAGCAATGCTGAGCTTGCTCAATACGAGATGGGTAACCAATTTGGGAATTCCTGGCGCTGCATGTAGAAGGGACGTCGACACTTCCCTGTAACAGTTGCAAAAATCTAACAACGTCATCTTCCCTAACGGGATAAACATACGACTGGGGACTGCTTGTGAATTCCATACTCCCATGGAACTTCCTCCATTGGAGAAAGCCGGTTAAACCCGCATATGATTAGTGATGTTTCCAATACAAAAATGAAGGAACATAAAAGGGGAGAAATGGTACATGAAGATGAAGACGTCGAAAGTAAAGAGAACAGAAGAAGAAAAAAAGATGAAAACTGCAGAAGAGAAATTAAGACACGAAATAATAAGACGAAGATAGAAAAGAGAAAAAGAGAAGAAATATCAGAGACGATATGGTGAAAGAAGACGAAAAACAGAAGAGAAATTGGAACAAGAAGAATTAAGGAAGATGAAAAATCAAAAAAAAAGAACAAGATGAATGAGAAAATAGAAGAAGTAGAAACTAAAGAAGAAAAAGATAATAATTTCCCCCACTTATTATCTGTGCATAGACGAAAACTCAGATTCCATAAACAAAGCTTCTGTCTTAGAACTTCACGCCTGTGGAATGGTTTTCCGTTTTCCAGCTTTTCAAGCTGACTAAAATATGGTTGTCTTCAAATCCAACGTAAACAAGTTATTGATGAGCGGTTCCACTTAAGTTAATAAATTTACCGAATTTCCATTAGTAACATTTATTATCCAACTGACTACTGTACACTCTTTAACACTTTTCCTCGAGAGAACCTCTGGCCTTTATAAGTGATGATCCCTATGTAAAAAAAGATGAAGACGTAGAAAGAAAAGACACCAAGATAAGAAAAAAACTGAAAACAGACAGAAGAAAATACTGGGTGGAACGATAAAATTACTTCCTTTAAAAAGACTATATTATTTAATTTCCGTTTGATGAAAACCGATATTCTTTTCTTGTCTTTTTTTTTTTTTTTTTGTAGACAATCTAATAGTTGACCAGTTGTGTACAAATCCAAATTGCGATAGACGTCTTGTATTATGTTTGAAAGTGACACAATATTCAACGAGCGATATTGGAAATGCACCGCTGTAAAACTCATGCTCTCTGTTTATCCAAGTTAAGACAACAGATCCATTGCCAGCCTCTTCAAAATGCATCGCTGGATTGCCACGAATAACAGCGAAGTACCGAGAGTTACGAAAGTTTCCGGCCACGGTCATGCCATCTCCTATCTTCGAAGTCGGCTTGAAAGTCAGCACCAAAGTGTACCTTGATATGGTGAAGAGGTTGGTGATCCCCAGGTGCGATCATGTTGCCGTTAGCAGACTCTAGGTGTGACAGCAGGACTCGGCGCTGGCCCATAACTCCAAAGAGCGACTTGGCTCAGAAGGAGTGTTTTTTTTTTTACAAGATAGTCACCACTTATCAAGGGCCGAAAGCCACTCGGGGATAAGGGTGATTATGTGTATAGTACTTTAGTGTTGGAGATTTGATAAAGTGTCTTAAGGACGTGGTTCATCAGAAATTTGTTTACATTGGACTTGAAGACATCCAGGTTGTAGTCAGGTGGGAAACAGGCAACCGGAACAGAGTGCACTTCTAAGAGATACGCTTTGTTCATAGAATCTACGTTTTGATTTTGGCACAGATAAGGAGTGAGGAAAATTTTTAACAGTGGTTTCAACTAAACGGGTGTTTATCGTGAAAGATTGGCGAGGGGGGGAACAGATAGTGGAGTTCAGACGAGCACCTGCCATGGTAGTAACGATAAAACAAAGACAGGCTCGCAACGTCTCTACTGTAGGAGAGAGGTTGCAGGGAAGAGAAAAGGCCATCACCCATTATGCCCCGAAGCCTATTTTGTACTTTGTCAAGGCAGGATAGGCTGTTTTTAGCAGCTCCTGCCCAGATGTTGCAACACTACTCCATCCTTTGACGTACCTTGCTTTTATATACATAGATAATTGCATTAGGGTTAAGATATCTTCTGGAGCGGTAGAAGGATCCTTCCATTTTTCCAGCGACCTTGGCGACTGGCTTGATGTTCGTGTTCCATTTCAGGTCAGGAGTAAATGCCAAGCCCCATAAGCTTATCAAAACATGGAGCTTCCCCTAGACGAGAGCCACCCACTTCAATTGATGGCAGATAGGGATCAGAGTGTTGATGATGTAAAGAAAGGAGCCTTTTTTTAGAGGCATTAAAATTAACCAGCCACCTACTCCCCCACTGTACCACGAGCTCAAGATCAGAGGAGAGAGAATCCGAGAGGACTTTGGCATTTACGATCTTTGATGTGTTGCCATTGATGGTCGTGTCATCAGCATAGTTGTCAACGAATAATTTAAGTGTGTGTTTTGGGAGATCATTGATGTATATCAGGAAGAGAGTTGGGCCTAGGACGGACCCCTGAAGGACTCCAGCATTAATATTGAGGGCCTCTGATTTCTGCTCATCAATGCTACGACTTTATACGCTTCTCTCACTGGTCTCTCACCTCTTATGACCTTGACCGCTGGCCATAATTCGAGAACATCATCGACATGCCCTCCCACAACACAAAAGCCAGCCTGATTGCTGTGATCCTCCAAGTATTCGCCAAGACACCGCCGGCGGTTGTGGAAAAGGCATGCTCACAGTTTCCTTTAAGGGGATAACTATATCGTTCCACGCTGTTGGTTAGTTGGTTTTTGTTTTACGGCATATCGACACTTCAGGCTATTTAATGCCGAATCAAGTGATTTTGGAGAAATATTTTTTAATAGAATATATTTGTTTTTTTCAAGTTGGTTTCTATTTAACCCATAGTTGGGACCCTAACAGCTACAACCACTCCGGATTAGAGTGGACCTTGGAGCAATGACAATTAGAGGGGGGTTCACACTCCCCAAAGCCCGGACGCTGGGGCCTCACCTTCGGATATAGTTTAGGTCATATCCAGGACCCGTTCCACGCTGTAATCTATATATCTATAAAAGTGAACGTGTCTGTCTGTCTGTCTGTGTGTCTGTGTGTCTGTCTGTATGTGTACATTTCCCTACGCAATAACGCTGTCAATTTTTAGTCTATAGACTCGAAATTTGAAATACCGGGTACTGAGATTTGGGAAAATCGATGTGACGGGTGTCAGCCAGAAATTTGGCTGTTAAGGGGTCAAATTTCAACGATTTGACCTTTAAGAACTCTACCAAACTCCTCCGACAATTTTGGGTCTAGACACTTGAAATTTTGGATATAGGTTCCTTGAACCTGGATCTAACTTAATAAAGTGATTTGAGCCCGAAACTATAAATTTTAAGGGGTCATAATAGGGGTCAAAGTTAAAAAAAATTGACCGCTATTTTGTTTTTTTGCTCAACTTACACCTCAATACACCCGGGCAACGCCGGGCTGGAATGCTAGTAAGACGATAAAATAAGAAACTAATAAGAAATATCAGAATAAGAAAAAAAAATTAATCGAACGAATAGAAAAAAGAAATAGAAAGAATAGAAAAGAAAGAAAGAGAGAAGTAATACGTTAGAATAAACGAGAGAAAGCAAAGAAAAAGAAATCGTAAAAATAAGATGAAAAGAAGAAGAGAAGAGAAGAAAACCAAAGAAACTGAACAAAATAAAGCGACACAAAATAATAACAATAAGATTAAAAACAGATAAAAATGGAAACCAAAAGAAATATCCGAGGTCGTATGTTAAGTGAATTTCTGCTAGTTTCGATGAGGATGATTTTCGAATGATTGAAATAAAAATCGAAACTGTCGTGACATGCGCAATGCACACGTCTGCCAATCCCCCTAGATTTTGCACTCGATTTGACCATTATCTCCATCGGAGGATTTGATTCCGCATCCCTTCTCCCCACACTTCGATCCCATCTCTATTATCCTCGACTAAAATCGCCATCTTCTCTATCTCGCTCTTTCTCATCACGTTTTCTACGCATTTTAAAATGTCCGTATCCTTGATCGATCGTAGGATCCCGTTAAACACGCAGCCGGATAGCTACTTCTTCGGTCTTGTCGATTTTTCTACAATAAAATACATAGTCTCGGAAATTAACTTTAATTCTTACAGCTTATATTATTGACTGTCTCTTCCTTAAGCAGTCCGTGCGTTACCATTTCTAAATAGAATGAAATAACATTTTTGAAGGCCAAACTGCTAAAAATTCGCGAAATTCCACTTTAAAAATACCAATCTGACAACACTGCCGAAAAATATAAAAGTTACCTACTTTTGATGTAGGTTCGTTTTCGCATGTCATTATAATAATACATTGTAATTGTTGTAATTGTGTAAGAATCTAACTCGTAACAGATACTCGTCACTGAGGAAAGAAGTAACGGAAACGTTAAATTGGAACATTCGAAAGAAACAAGGAAAAAAAGAAGCTAATTGTCTTCAAAGAGTAGCAGAACTGAAGGACTAAATTAAATATGCCCCTTTAGATTGTGATTTTACTATTTGTATTGAACAATGTAGCACAATAATAATTCCTGAGTATTTATTACTACTCATTAATTTATCCAATATTTTCATTTGCATGTCATTTCCTATTCAGGGCATGTTATTTGATTAATTTTTTATCCAAATATATTTTTTGTGCTTTCTAGAAAAATACCAGCTTCATGCTTATATATTAATATTACTAAATGTATAATATATATATATATATATATATTTATATATATATATATATATATATTACATTAATATATATAAATATTACTAAATTAATTATTACATAGACTATGAAAAATAAACTATCAAATAAACTATAAAAATTAATCTATTGGCTAAACTATTTAAAATAAAACTATCAAAAATCTATTAAAATAAAACTATTAAAAATATTAAAATTAAAATATAAAATAGCCTTTTGAAATAAGATTTTAAAATAAAATATAAAAATTAAATTATAAAACTAGTAAAATTAAACTATAAAGCAAACTATTAAAATAAATCTATTAAAACCCATAAAAATTAGTCTATTAAATAACCGATTACAATTTAAAAAAATAGAATAAAATATTAAAATTAATTTTAAAAGTTTACTATAAAAGAAACTATTAAAATAAAACCATTAAGTACACTATTAACATACAAGTGTTTAAAACCATCAGATGCAACAAAATTAAAATTATATAAAATAAATGTAAACTTAAAATAAAATGTGACGAGAAATTAAAGGTGCACGTGGTTGGGGGTATTATTAGTAGTACGTGCAGAGACTGTAAAGTTTGGTATAGCTGAGCAAATCTGGAAAGAAAAGGGAAACCATCTACCACTATGGGACGAAGTAAAAATTATAGACAGAGAGGAACGGTGGAGAGTAAGACGACTGAAAGGAGCAGCACATACAATATGAGAACCAGTAATTATAAACAATAGATAATATATATAAGTAATAAATAAAAACATTAATATATACAAGTAATAAGTATAGAGATAGATATACATTAATATATAGTAATAATTAGTAATAATTAGTAATAAATAGTAATAATTAGCAATAAATGGTGATATTTACAACTAGAAATAAAAAGCAGGTTTAAGGCTCCTAAAATACGTATTAGAATTGTCCGCAAGGACCCATAACGCAGTGGTTAGACTACTGGGAAAAATCAAATGTAAAAGTGATATCCTCCTGAAGGTTGCAGGTTCAATCCTCAATGTGGGCGACCGAAATATACATTTGCAAATTACTTAGAACCTCTATCCAGTCATGAATCTAAGGCTCTTAAAATTCGTACCAGAATTGTCCGCAAGTACCCGTGGCGCAGTGGTTAGAGTACTGAGAAAAATCAATTGTAAAAGTAATATTCTCCTGAAGGTTGAAGGTTCAATCCTCAGTCTTGGCGACCGAAAAATACATTTGCGAATTACTTAGGATCTCTATCTGCTGCATAGGGGTGTTATTTTTAGAAGGTACCAAATACGTTTACATGTTATATACTGGTGGTATTAAGATGACGTATATTCTGTATTGTTGTTGTTCGTCTCAGGAGAGTCTTAGTGAGACATTAGAGTCTTAGGAGTGTTCATATGTCTTAAGATGTTCATGTTGTAAGAGATAGCATATTGGAGACATAAACAGCGTATATATAAAATAACAGGCAGTTCTTATATATAACGACAGGATACATATAATGCACAATGAGAGGAGATTTGATAGATAAACCGAGGGTTTGACATTTATACTTTTCTCAGTTCTGTATGACGGGAGTGTTTCTATAACCAATGACATATATTTCTTACCTATTTTTGAGATGATAATTTTCACAAAGTTCTTATAATATAAATGAACAATAGCTTTTCTGTTGAATTCCAACACAGAAGACGCAGATACCCAAAGATGATGACGTCCTTTATTTCATGACCGGTCCATGATTTCGCTTGAGGAATTCAAAGTTTCTTTACATGGCTTTTTCTTCTCTAAACTTTAGCTTCCAAGGTTTGACGTCAGCAGCCGTCTATGACCTCTCTCTCTCTCCCTCTCTCTCTCTCTCTCGTCTCTTTCTCCCCGACTTTTCTCCTCTTCTCTTGGAGTGCATCTAAAACCTCTACCTATATTTAGAACTCGTCACGTCATCGCATGATTAAACATGTGCACATAAAGCACATTGAATGACATGCGTTACGTTGCCAAACTTGACATGAGCCCGAGTTCAGTACCATATTTTTCAAATAACTTCTTTACAAAATATGTTTACAGTTTCAATTGACGATTAAATTTCTTATTTTAATTTTCATAGAAACAAATTTCATTATTACATTCCTTTTTCATATACAGATATGTAAGCTAAACAATTGAAATTCCGTATTTTAACTTATGATTGGAATTCTCAATTCCAAGTCTAGCTTCGCAAGTTTGAATCATTGGCTATCCTATTTCATATTTACATTTAACTAATTCCCTATTTTTTTTTACTTACCTGAAAAGGGGACAGGCCGTTATCATGTAACATCAGTGCGGAACTGTACACACAATTAATCACGTGGGACTTAAGATGCGAAAGATTTGCGCAAAGTGTGTCCCAAGGGTGGACGGAGGTTATCATCCTTTTTTTATAGAGTGATGGACGATCCCCAAAACAGTATTATTGCATAGTCATGGATAGGAGGATGATATATAAAACAGTCATATATTGTATCTGAGGTTGGGAGATATTGTTCTTATAACACTTGTTATAAATGTATAAAATTGTATGTGTTATGGTTTAGCAAGGGGATACGATATCGACGTATAAACAGAGTCATGTTGTATCAGAAATTCATCATACGGATGTATTTTACATTTCATATTTACATAAAGTGTCGTTTTTTGATAATATATGCTTAGTACCTTTCGTTCTTCAATAATTCTTCTATCTTCACTGCTGAGCTCCGTCATAAAATATGAAATGACCAACACCATGACCAATTGAGACCTCTGTTCTCCCTTCTTTTGTGAAACCACCGAACTAAACTTCACATTTTTAAAATATAAATTTATTTCAGCTGTCTCAAATGATCATCGCAAGAGTCTGCATTATCTCTCTACATCCTTATTCTTCAGAGCCGCGCTTCCTGGGGTCCTGGATGTGACCTTACATTATATCCGATATTTCGGGCTTGGGGACTGTGGAGCCACCCTTTAATTGCCATTGCTCCCAGGTTAACTTTGACCCGGATTGGTAGTACCTGTTAGGGTCCTAACTATGGGTTGAATAGAAACGGACTTTAAAAAAATACTCTATTAAAAAATTGTTCTTCAAAATAACTGGATTCGGCATTAAATAACCTGAAAAGGGTTGATATGCCGTAAAAAAACAAAAAAACTCGCTTCCTGGCTTCAAGTACGTTTGTTCACTTGCGTGACTAAACTCTAGCTCTCTTCGATTGACTAAGCTTTCCGACCTCTTGACCTCAGTTTCGGTGGCGTAAGCGATAAAAAGACACGTCTCCTTTACGTGACCCCCTCTGTCACGTAAGCCTGCTCAAGGTTATTTTGTTTTTTTTAATCTAGCTAGTTTATGTAAACATCCTCAGCTAAAAATCAGTACTGTACTTTATTCTATAAACAATAAATAAATTCCAATATAGACTATTGTAAGTATATCATTGTATAGATAGATACATAGATAGACAGATCGATAATAACTTATTAACTATTAACAATGTTATTATTTAATAATCTTTGCCCCAGATTATTTAACGAAAATAAGCATAAGACAGTTCGTCACCTTTCCTATGATCAAGACATTGCTCTTTGCGAATCTTGGTTCTTCCATAAACCCAAATAAAAACCTTAGGACCTGTCGTTATAAAACAAGTTAGGATATGAAATAGGCAGTGACAAGTGTCATACCATGAGTTCCATGGAGCCTTCCAGAACAGAACAACTAGTATATTACAGCGGGGGGTGATTTCTTCGAAGGAGACTAATGTTTGATATGTGCACTATCAATAAAAGTGCCCATATGCAAATAGTATTGAAACTTATTTGAATACTATGAAAATAGTATTGACACTTATTTACGACATGTATATTTTAAAATATACGTAAAGTGTCACGTATGCTTACTCTGATAGGGTAACTCAAAAGAAGTCTCGGTAGACTTCCTCTGTTGAAAATCGTGTTATAATAATTATTATATGTTTCGGTTTCCTATCGTTTTTTTACGGCATATCAACACTTTTGCTCAACTTAATCCCATAGTGTAAAACTTATTGTATACGATATAAATATATGCCCGGATTGGTACTTGTTCCGTCTCTTCGGCTTATTTTTACAACAAACTTCCTAATGAAATAACGTACATAAATTTCACTGCTTACGACATAGCATTCACATACGTGCTACTTGGCGACAATTCGAGTAAATTAAGGCCAGAATATAAACGCATATTCAGCGCAGAGCTTAAGCGATAAGTTCCTATTTTCTTGTTTAACCAGGTGATCGGTTATTAATGTGAGGAAAATCCAGCCTCTCAAAAAGAGACACCTTTGTTCGAACAAAAAAAATAATAAAATATACCTCAGCCAACACCTTTTTATTAACCGAAGACAGAAAATATGAAGTGCAATGGTAGGATAGAAATTACACTTTCTGCTTAGCCAAAATGAAACAGCCAGGAATAAAAGCCTAGGAAACCAAGGTATCAAAATTGATCTATGCGAAATTCAGATTTCTGTAATCGTGTGGCGCGTTGGTGAAGTTGGCCTTTTTTTTCAAACATTAAATCGTTAGCTTTACAGAGCTCATTGTTTTCTTCGCGTCTTTCTGCGTTTATTTTAACTCAAATTTTTGCAAGGTGACGATGGTTTTGACTGACGTATCGGGTGTCTCAAGTTCGAATACAGTTCGTTCCACAAACTCACTTTCATTTAGGATGTTGGCAAATTTGATGTCGTCCCTCACGTATGTAGCTGATGTACTTGCTGAAAAAAAAATTGACAAGAATAATATTGGGGAAAACGAAGACAACAATGAAACGGTCGGATTAATATCATATGATGATGGTTAAGTCTAACTTTATGAAAGTTTTACACATGTCTACTGGCATAGGATGACAAAAGTCAGGATAGCGATCAACGGCATTCGCCCTATGTTGAAAAAAGCTTCGTAATAAGTTAAGATTCGAAATTGCTACGGTTCTGAAACTGTCCGGACAAAAAATTAATTTTATGCAATTGAATCCCATAATATCAAACATATATACAGCCTTATAAGGATGACGTACCTGCTCCGGACAGAAACGAAATTAAATGACGTTGAATTTCGTCAGTACTAAATTAATTACTATTTGGGAATATCAGATGTTTTTTGTGTTCATTGCTACTGAAATCAAGCAGTAACGTTTCATAATAAATGCGGTTGGAGATATTGCAATCTTTCTTTCGCAATATCACGAGGGTTATTGATTATCAATAGGACTAGGACAACACCATTTTTTCCATTGTTTTGACTCTCGGGTGTGTATCCCTTGATATCTCACATGCTTTTATATAGAGTGATGTGATTCTCGGTTGATTAACTGGAGCTGTGTCGGATATATACTCAAGAGTCAAAACAATGAAAAGAATATGCTGTTGTCATAGTTCTAATGTATCAATCAACACTAAACGGAAACAATAATAATAAACCATAATTGGTGTGCTTTTTTTGGTTATAAATAAATTACCCCGGACCCTAGTGTTTACGGTATCCCATTCCTCAACAAGGGAGTACATCTTTGTCATTCCTTATTTTTTTTTTTTTTTTAAACCTTATCAGCTACCCATTTGATATAATACAACATTTCATTCAACGCGATGGACACGATTTGAAACATTATACAGAATGACTTAAAAATAGGTGGAGAATAAAACCATTTTTTAGAAATCTTGCAACTATATGTAATGAGACAATTATATTAATCATATTATATTAATGGAAATAAAATAAAATTTATCAACTCAACTTCTCAAACTGTTTTCCTTGTGTATTTATGCAGCTTTGAAGTTTACTTCTTACGCTTCGTCTTTTAACGCACCTTATATTAATAGTAAAATATGATTATACTGCACTTTTTAAACAGGAATACAAGTCACCATAAAAAAAAACAGTGGACAACGGATTTCAATCTTAATAGTACGCAATTTACGACATTAGATTCGATGGGATTCGAACTCGCATAGCTGGCTTTATGAATTTCGACATTGGCGATGAAGCCGATCACGCACCCATAAATCGAACTTAAAAACAAAGCGGTTAATGTGTTGCCCTTGTTAACATGCATCGAATGGTTTTAGAGAAGGAATTAACCTTACGTGTAGAGTGCCAACTTCATATCTGCTTTTCTATATCTCTTTTTTTTTTTCCTAATTCTTTCTTTTCTCTATCTTTCGCTTTCCAAAACTACCGCTCCCACGTCCGGCCTTGTCAACTTCCGCTGGTCAGCTAATGACACTGTCACGGATAGTGCAAGAGTGATAAGCTTCTTTGATTTGTCTTGTAGACAAGTGCGATTTCGCTGCTTCCATTCCATCGGCGAATCCCACCGACTCTCCTTGCATTTCACGATAACCTGAGAAACGTTAATCACACTTCGACACCAGCCTTTTCACTCCCATCCTCTGTCTTTCCCTCACTCTCACTTTTAAGCATCTATAACGCACGCACACACACACATACACACAAACACACACACACACACACTCTCTCTCTCTCTCTCTCTCTCACACACAAACACACACTCTGACCCACACACAAACTCTTTCCCTCTCTATTTCTCTATTTCTTGGCCATTAAACAACTTAAATCTTCACTTCACTTGTCATACATTTGATTCGAGCGAACCTATTCGCAAGATACAACCATTATCCCCTTCTTCAACTCTTCGCGGAATCACTTTGACTTAGGCACTCTGAATTTAATTCTGTTTTCTGGCTTTTAAATTTTTTCATAACACTAGCAGATTCCGCGTCGGCTGTTGTAGTAAAGAACCCACATTTCATCGCAAGTCACAACCCGATGGAGAAACGGGTCGTTCTTGTTGCGTAAAAGAAGGGAAGATGACACTTTATAAATGCGTTTCTTTCGGTTGTTGTTCATTTTGTGAGCCATTCATCAGGCTCTTTGCCTTTTCGATCTCTACCAAGGTGTTGGAAATCGTCGTATACATTACGTCTAATTCAGAAGCAATTTCTCGAAACGTTTTGCTTGAATATGCTCCAACTAATGCTTTTAATTGATCGTTTCAACATCCGATGGCCGACCACTGCGCTCATCATCTTCATGACTTTCGTCGCCGCCACGAAATTTCGTAAACCACCATCGTTATGTGCGTTCATTGGTGGTTCCTGTGCTAAACGATTCATTGATGCTTTCAGCAGCTTTCTTGCCTAGATTTAATTCAAATAATCCACTGTGATAAGTCAACGATTACTCTAGCGAGACTCGAAATAAGGACCCCATAATAAGAAACCTAAACCACTACCATGCGGATAATCTCGCCCGACTACTAAATGTATGGCGTTTTTCTGTAGATGTTTTTATTTGTTTGTGTAAGCGATACATTTTGAATGAATTTAATTATTTATACGAAAGTGCACTTTTAACTAAACGCGAGTTAGGAATACTTTTCTCGTTGTACAATTAAATATATATATATAAGTAGGTTGTAGTTTGCTTGAAGCATTGTTGAAGAAAATTATTAGGTAAAATTAAAAGCCAAGAACAATGCGAGATTTTTTTTTTATATATATAGAGTAAAATTAAATGCAAACAAAAGAAATAAAGTTCTTTTTTTTGTTGTTTGTTTTTCTTTTTCACACAAATTTTAACTCTAAACAACAACACTCTTCCGCTGTCTTCTCTTGAAAATGGACTAATAAGTCTGAAATATATTGAGATTATTATCACCATTGAATACAACAGAAAAAAAAAATTACTGTTGTTTAGAGTTAAAATTTGTGTGAAAAAGAAAAACAAACAACAAAAAAAAGAACTTTGTTTCTTTTGTTTGTATTTAATTTTACTCTATATATAAAAAAAAATCTCGCATAGTTCTTGGCTTTTAATTTTACCTTATAAATATATATATATATATATATATATATATGTGTGTGTGTGTGTGTGTGTGTATGTATATATCCCTATTTATAATTAATATTATTTTGCATGATAATTACATATATATATATCCCTATTTATAATTAATATTATTTTGCATGATAATTACGTATATATACATATATATATATATATATATATATATATATATATATATATATATATATATATATATATATATATATATATATATGCACATAAAGAGTCAGTCACGGTAAACGGATGTTTTTTAGAACACTTCAAGAGACTGAGGTTGGTAGTTTTTGAATCATTTTTTTAAATATGCTCAGATTGTTGTCTTCCATAAAAACATCCTTTTCTCGTTACTGACCCTATATATATATATATATATATATATATATATATATATATATATATGTGTGTGTGTGTGTGTGTGTGTGTGTGTGTGTGTGTGTGTGTGTGGATAGGTTTCCTTTCCCCTATCTATTTGCCTTTCTGGTATCTAAGGTACTTAAGCGTTTATGCATTTTTATTCTCATAGCATTTATATGCTAGCTATCGAGTTCCGGTATAGCTCTTACAATTTTCCTGTTCTTTTCTTCTTCTTTTCCTTCTTCTTTTTTCTTTTTCTTTCTCCTCTTTCTTCTTCTTCTTCTTCTTCTTCTTCTTTCCCTTCTTCTTTTTTTGTTATTATTATTATTATTATTATTATTATTATTATTATTATTATTATTATAAATCTTTCATTTTTTATTTTATATATTTTTTAAATTTTTGAATTTTTTTTTTATATTAGTGTCAGTAGTATCCGTATTATTCTATATTTTCTTATTGCGTAAGTGATATTTTCCACTGGGGGCCATATATTTTACAGCTGACCTGTTTTTAAATCTCCGGAACACGGAAGTCAGCTGATGATCCCCGTTTTCTGTTTAAAAAATTAGTAAAGATTTTCGTTTTTTTTATCCTTATATAGTTTCATTCTCTCTCTCTCTCACTCTCTCTCTCTCCCTACATATATATATATATATATATATATATATATATATATATATATATATATATATATATATGAATAAAAATACCAGCGATTGTTGACGTTATGTTGTTTTGAAAAAAGAAAATTCATTGTTTTTTTTCAAAACAATATATATATATATATATATATATATATATATATATATATATATATATATATATATAACTACTTCATCCACCTAAAAGCACTAACCTAGTTCTAAAACAGATCCTTTGTTTGATAAAATGCATGTCCATTGGCTGATAGGAAGGGGTGCGGTGGATACTAGAAAGCTGATTTGCCAACTAGAAATCCTCAACATATATAAAAACAAGAAGCAACCACAGAATTCGCGCATAAGCCTGACGAATCCTATATTTTGATGAAACGCAGAATATTCAGTGTAGCTTAATCGCCATATATATATACATATACAGTGATGATCATATTTATTGGCACGGTAAAATAAAAGTTAAATTTTGTCTAATAAATTCTAAAAAAGGGATTAAATTTAAGAAAATAACAAAGTATATTATGTATTTTTAACTGGCCTTTCCGATGCAGCAATCGGATTTTAGAAAAAATAAATAACAAAGGAACAACAAACATAATTGCAAAAAATCCTTGTTCAAAATTATTGGCACGGCTTTGTTTTTCTTTTAGCATCAGTATAATATCAATCAATTTCCGGTTTACGTGCTTTCTGAACTTTTTTATAGCCATATTATGCTTGTTTAACGCTAATTCAGTGAATAATTTTTTTCAGATAATTTTTAGATAGCGATTTATTTAAACTATTATAAGTGACTAAATTATAATTTTCAATCGCCATGGTTAAAACTAAGGAACACAGCGAAGACGTCAGGAAGCTTGTTGTAGCATGCCATACCAATGGGGAGGGCTATGATAAGATTTCAAAGAAGCTAAACCTTCCCAAATCCACTGTTAGAGCCATAATAAACAAGTTTAAATCGCAAGGCCACGTTATGAGTTTAGAGGGTAGAGGGAGAAAAAGGATTCTTTCCCCAAGAGATGAACGGACAATTGTTCGACAAGTAAAACAAAACCCAAGGATCTCTGTTGGGGAGATTGTTGATGAACAGAGCACCTCTGGAGTGAATGTATCTCGACATACAGTTGGTAGAGTTTTGAAGAGAGCTGGTTTAAAAGCATGTCGTCCGAGAAAGACTCCCTTATTGAAGCCTATGCACCTGAAAACAAGGCTAGCCTTTGCAAAACATCATATTGATAAAGATGTTGCATTCTGGAAACGTGTTCTATGGACTGACGAAACGAAAATAGAGTTATTTGGCCATAATAAAGTGTCTTATATATACAGAAAATCTGGCGAAGCTTTCCTGCCTAAGAACACCATACCCACAGTGAAGCACGGTGGAGGCAGTTTGATGTTTTGGGGATCCTTTGCTGCCTCTGGACCAGGGCGACTTGTTAAGGTCACAGGTAGCATAAAAAAGGTAGATTATGTTAAAATATTGGATGAAAACCTGAAAGACTCTGCTAAAGCGCTCTCACTTGGTCGTCGTTGGTGATTCATGCAAGATAATGACCCAAAGCATTCGGCTAAACTGACTAAGAAATGGCTTGAGGACAATCATATTAATGTTTTGGAGTGGCCATCACAAAGCCCAGACCTTAATCCAATTGAAAATTTATGGAGAACATTAAAATTGAGGGTAATGCAAAGGAAGCCTAAGAATCTTATTCAATTGGAGGATTATTGTCAGGAAGAGTGGGCTAAAATTACTACTGAAGAGTGCAACAACTTGGTTGTAAACTATGAAAAGCGACTGAGGAAGGTAATCAAGGTCAAAGGCTATACAATTGATTATTAAATAAATCGTGCCAATAATTTTGAACAAGGGTTTTTGCAATTATGTTTGTTGTTCCTTTGTTATTTATTTTTTCTAAAATCCGATTGCTGCATCGGAAAGGCCAGTTAAAAATACATAATATACTTTGTTATTTTCTTTAATTTAATCCCTTTTTTAGAATTTATTAGACAAAATTTAACTTTTATTTTACCGTGCCAATAAATATGATCATCACTGTATATATATATATATATATATATATATATATATATATATATATATATATATATATATATATATATATATATATATATATATATATATACATGGGCGGCAGCATTTTCTCTCATATTCAATAGCTGTTTTTTTTTCTCCTGCGATACGTTGTTTTCAAGAGCGGCCCAATCCGAGTGTAAATAGAAATTTGCCATAGTCGCAAGGTTTTCGACTTCCACGAGTTTTCTTCAGACGACTGATGAATTACAACATACGTTTAGTCAATGTATTGAGAAAGTCATTTAAAATCGTTAAAAGCAGTTAAGCGTGCTCTTCCTCCATCGTATTTTTATGTATTCTTTCGATATCTATTTTTAAACCTGAACAGAACGGTCGAACATTGGCCCGCCAAATGAAAAAAAAATCGGATCGTCACAACAAAAAGTAACAGGAAATATGCCTGCTATTTAAGGAACATGTATATATATATATATATATATATATATATATATATATATATATATATATATGTGTGTGTGTGTGTGTGTGTGTGTGTGTGTGTGTGTGTGTTTATATTTCTTATATAGTGTGTAATATTTTCAGGCGACGAAATTAAAATTATATTAAACTATAGAAAATATTTTTGATACAAATATTTGGTGTATTCAAATAACAGTTTTTGTCATTTATTATTTAAAACAATTTCGGCCATTTTGCTACGTTATCTGTGCGTATACGGTGTATACGAGGGGCATGCAATAAATAATGCCCCTGAAACACTTCCCATAGGAGTAGAGCAACGAAACTTAGCACAGTTCTTTCCCTACATAGGAACCACCTAGAATTATGCATTTCTCCCATCGTTTCATGCAGCTCTGGAGACCACGATGTGACTTCAGAAATCGAGGCTGCATCAGCTGGGAAAAGCTTTCTTTCAAAAACAACTTCATGGCTGGGAAGAGGTGAAAGTCGGGAGAGTAAGGAGGATGGGGGAGGATTTCATGACCACACGCCCGTGCTTCTGATCAGGCGACATGCGAGTTGGGGACCGGAGCATTGTCCCGCAGGGGGAGGATTCCTTTGCTGACCTTACCCCGCCTCTTGATTTTGATAGCTACCCCTAATTTCCTCAAAAGTGAAGCATAATATGCTCTTGTAATTGTGGAACACTTTGGCCGGAAATCTGGTATCACTACTCCGTCCTAGTCCCAGAAGACTGTGAGCATAACCTTACCAACCGAGGGCTGCACCCTTGCCTTCTTTGGAGGTGGTGAGTCCAAGTGCTTCCACTGCATTTGCTAGGCTTTGGTCTCTGGATCATAGTGATGGACCTAGGTTTCCTCCTGTGTAATCAATCTGTTGAAAAAATTTGACCCATCTCCTTGGCACATCTTCAAATTCATCCTCGAGCACCCGAAGCGTTCTCGCCTCTGGATTTGTGTGAGCAGCCTGGGAATCCATCTGTCAGAGACTTTATGCATATGATAATGCTCATGAATGATATATTTCCACATACTCTGTACCAATCTTGACATCTTGGGCTATTTAGCGAATAGTAATGCGCCAATCTTCAAAAATGGCAGCCTCAACTTTACGGACATATGCCTAATCAATGGCAGAAGGGAGGCGACCAGGTCTGGGAGCTGTTTCCAGAGACTTCTGGCCATGTTTGAATTCACGCTGCCAGCGTTTTACAAGGTCATATAATGGGGCATTCTCACCATAGATTTCTTTCATTTCATCAAAAGTCTCCTGTGGTGGACGTCCTTTCAAATACAAAAACCGGATCCCCGCTCGGCATTCATTCGTTTATCTAATTTTTCTCTCAGTTAATTGTTGGAAACTTGCATGTTCTACAAACACTGCTCGAGTATCAGTCTTTTCCAAAATGAATATCAAAACTAAGCTGAACTCAACGAAACCGATAGTTGCCAAATTTGCTATTAAAGAACATTTAAAATAAACTACCTATTAAAAACACAACCAGTATTTCTGTAGTAAGTTTAATTGTAGCTTGACGATTACTTACGTGATGAAACGCATATGATTCTGTGAAGCTTAATTGCCTTATATTTCCATAAGTTACTCCCTAGGTCTACTCGCGTATTCAGCACTGTTTAAGTACTTACTGAAAATTGATACATAAAATATTTCTCCTCATGGTATTTTTATGGATACATAAAATAAAAATAACAGTATTCAGAACATATGTGCCTATTTTTTGGATGCAGAAATAATGTATATGCATACAATTAAAAAAAAATAGGTTGCTAATTTAAAGTTCACCGCCTCTAATTACAAAAAAAAACACACCTTTTATATTTTGTAAACATAAATTTCTATTCAGTATGGAAACCCCTAAACGAGAGGAATCATTTCACTGACCATCGACATTTTTATGTGTATTTAAATGCTAATCCATAAACATTAGCGCGTGTACTTTTCCGAGCTCCTATTTACAATGCCTCCCCACGGGACAGAGTTAGACACCAGGGTCGTTCTTTAATGTGGAAAAATGGGACAAAAATAAAAATTGCTTCAATCGTGAAGGATTTCTCCTCCACTGACAGAGAACAAGAAATTGAAGTGCAGCATCTTAAGAACAGACACTTTGATCTTGACCTGAAGGCCAAGCACTGTGTATTTCCGAGTTACCCCATTTTATGTAATAGGCACATTGTATTGCCCACATTTCACCATTCAGTGTTTTTGATTGCCGTCAGAGGTCGCTGCTGCGGAAGCCTTAAATCTCTCCCCCCCCACACACAAAAGAAAACAATCTCGACGTCAAGCCCAGGAATACAGTAGGAAAGTCTCACAACCACCCGCACTGTAAATCCGCGCCTTGGCATTTTCACTTGCGCTTTCGCGACATCGAATGCTGCACCTCCATTTGTCGAAGGAACAGAGTTCTGTTTCGAACCATTACCTCTTAAATGGCCTCATAATCCGTGTTTTCACGTCTGGTCAAGCAATTTGTTAAAACACGTCCATTAAGCCTTCGAAATTGTAGCAATTTCGACATATGGCTAACCTTGTCAAATCGTTTTAACTGATTTCGAGTTCAATTGCTGAGCAGTTGGTAGTTAATAATTGCGTTGCTGAAGCACAAAAAAGAAAAAAAATATACATTCACACACACACACACACACACACACACATGAGGCAAATATAATTAATTTCATATTGTTTGTTTCATTTAATTCATTAACCTGCAAAATTAATTGTATATTTCGCAAACTTCTCGTCTCTGATGAGAAGAATTGCATTCTTTGAAACTCCATGGAATTATTCCATTTTTAAAATTTTATATTTACTCCTTGTCGAATAATGAACATTTTGTATAGCTACCTGAAAGGGTTGTAATTTTTTAAGGGTTGAATAAATATTTTATAACTAGATTTATATATATATATATATATATATATATATATATATATATAATTATTTACTATAATCATTATTAAATCCATACATATACTAATGTTTCATCTTTTCGAGAATCTTCAGTGCAGGGAGTCACGATTTACACCAGTCGATATATTCGAACCTGGCGACAGAAGCCATATCTGGCTTCATTAGCAAGGACCATATCCATTGGGCGACCTGTTAACTGCGGGAAATAAGTTGAAATTTAAACATTTTATTTAATAGTTTTTTTACGTCAGTCAGAGTGATATAATCATTATATGATGATCTGCGCATAAGAGCTAAATTGACCGACCTAATTGAACTGAAAGTGCTCATCGAAAAGAAACGAGTTTCTTAAAGGGGCTGACAGGCTTATTTACTATAATAATTATTTAATATTTACAGATACATGTGTTTCATCCTTTCGAGAATCGCAGGTTGTAACGATTAACCACAGTCGATAGATTCGAACTTGGCGACAAGATATATCTTGCTTCAATAGCAAGGAGGGTATCCATTCGGCATGAGTTAACCGCGTGACATAAGGTTGAAATTTAAATTCATTGCTAAATAATACATATGTTTTTAGTAGAGTCATAATAATAACCGATTATTTAACATTAAATTCAAAGGACACTAAATGATTTAAATAATAATGATTAAAAAAATAGCAGTCCCTTTAACGTGTAAATAGCACTAATCTGATAATCTGTATTCGTTTCAAAATATAGTAACCAGCATCAATTCCATTTTTCTTATTTCGTTTTCAGGTTGAAACAAGTAACGTAGAAAGCAATACAAATGCCGACTCAACAAACAAAGGTAGATCAAATAAGACGTGTATTAGGAAAAGGTATATTTACAGGATATTTACATAATGGTGTCAAATAAGAGAGTCTTTGCTGGAGAAACACATCTGCTCTCGGCGGCCTTCGGTGGCTTCTGGTTAACACACACTCAGACTAACTGAGTCTTCCTATTTATGTGTAATTACTATCCGCATATGCAAATGAATGTGTGCCACCACAATATTTCTCATGACTCATACTCATTCCCAACGAAGGCGATTGAAATATGGCGCTATAATAATACAAGCCAGCAACGACATCGTTTTATGCTTCGATTGCCTCTCATCAATATCAAAATATCAGTAAACAGGGATTCTATAAAAAAAAAAAAAAAAAAAAAAAAACAGAACCTTTTTTCATAGAACTACCCAACTGGGGGAAATCTGTTTCACTTACCTGTTTTATTATTATAATATGGTTGTGTTCAAGTTCAATGCAAACAAGTTTTATTTAGCCGGCCCTCAAATAATCAAATTACTCATGATTATTATGCTGCTGTCACAATGGCCAACGTAAATTCATTAAACCTTATCCTCGAATAGCATTCGCACCTTGATAAGGATGATAGTCCTGTAAAGAAAAGAATATCTTTAAAAGTTGTAAACCTATACTAGCAATTTGAAATGCCAATATTCCAGCTAATTGGTTTCTTCCTTTTTATAGGATCCATGTAAATTATGTTTTATTGGGTATAAACTATATTATCATTATGTTAAGGCTTATTCATAGATTTAGTGCAGCCAATGTAAGTTATTGTTTATCGGATACTAGCAGGCCTCCGGCGTTGCCCGAACCTTAAATATGCATAAGTATTTAAATTCATACACAAACTGAGACATGTGCATGCGAGTATTATGTTTTTTTTTCGTTTTTTTTTTTTTTTTGTAAACAGTTCACTTCTTGTAGGTATCAACAAAAAATCGAGCTGAGATCGAAACCAAAACCTAAAGACATAGAGTCAAGTACGGAAACGTCTATGCCAGATCGACCCGGTTTTTAAAAATGTTTTCAAACCTACTTATTATTAACATAATCAATCTGTCACGAGAACGATTCGCGCATGCGCATTCGTGAAACAGTTTACAAACAGATAAAACCACTATGAACCCCGCGTACCAATTTTTCAATTTAGACTCGTTCGAAGCCATTTTTTTTTTAGAATAAAAACAGATTAAAATATTTTTACACGTCTGGAAAGTTTATATACCAAATCTCAGATCTGTACATACCATATTCGTTGAGTGTATAGGTTTAGAAGTGTCTTCACACACACACGCATTCTCACTTTTATAGAAATATAGATAGATAAGACAGATGTGTCATTATATAAAACCTTATTCAAAATGATGGAAACATAATTCGATATTTTCTTTGTAGGGAAGGAATGGAGAACTTACTTCAGCAACATTCATATTCCAGATCCCCAGTTCGAGGCTTCGACGGAGATTTTGACGACGCTAAACACAAAGACTATGGTTTCCTTGGTGGTAAGCCGCACTTTTTTTCACAATTTTCTGTTCATTTTTGTTTGATTTTTTTTTCTTTTTGTAATAGGTCGCCAAATATTCAAGATGAGAACCGTTTGAGAATGAGAATCTCGTAACATTAAAAAAAAGCTATTAAAACGATAACGAGTTTCATAATAGGGATGCTTAATATAATAGGACTAAACAATTAACTTGTGGTAAAGCTATATTGCAGGAATTTGTTTATATCAGATATGAAATCTAGTGGAAAGAATTTTCGCGGCAACATGTACCGCAGATAAGAAACATTTGCGAAAGAAGCTGTTTTTGTGTACATTTGACCTAACGTGATGCACGCATAAGAAGAAGTTAATTTTGTTCTTATAGAATATATTAGGACATCAATCATGAACCAGGTCTTTGGTTATATACTTTTTTTTAACAACTAGCAGGACACATTAACCATTGTTGCCCGGTGTTAGTATGCTCCCCACGCGTAAAAAATAGAGTATTTTTGTTGTTGTTATTGTTGTTGTTGCTGCTGTTGTTGCTGTTGTTGCTGTTGTTGCTGTTGTTCGTGTTGTTGTTGTAGTCCAAGCACCAACCTTCCCACATTATAAATGGCTTTTAGAATGGATACCACCAAACACGCTATGTTAAGAACAGCTCATATATATATATATATATAGAGAGAGAGAGAGACACACACACACAGACAGACAGACATACAGACAGATAGACAGACAGGCAGACAGACAGAGAAATATAAAGGAACAAAGCGAGTTATGTGTTCATCAACGTTACTTCTTTATTTCGAGACTTCCTCTGCCTGAATGAATTCAAGAAAACAAAATCACCAGTACAGATATTTGAACATTTTCTTGTCAGAGACAGCAAAAGACGTTAAAAATTAAAAAAGGGGTCAGTTTGCATTGTTAAAGAGAGGAAGATTTAGTCGTTAATTTTTTTTAAAAATATATGACGAATATTCTCACTGTGTAAAGAAAAAAATATATCCATTAAAATTCAAATATATGCGCGTAACTGAAATAACATAAGTGTATTTTTCTTATGAAATTTATTGATTGAGATGATATGTATAAATCATTATAGGAAATGTTTCTATGGTGCGAGAGAGTTATCCTGCGTGTACAATAAAATTATCTTCTTTTAATAGAAGTTTACCTATTAATGGCGCTACATTAGATAAACCTCTACTTTCTTTAATTGTGCTTGAATTTGCAATAAGCACTGATTCAAGAAGTCTCCGGCGCGGGTTTTTAAAAAATAAATTTAACTATTTTTGCTCGTTTGCAGTCAAAGATATGATTATACTGCAATGAATGAGAGAATAACGCATTTCTTATATCTTTTATGTTCATTGAGCCTTTTTTCAAATTAACACTGGGTTTCACCAACATATTTCTGATACTAATTTTGGCAAGGAACAGTGTCTATGCCTGCATTAGAAAATGGGTTGTTTTTTTTAGTATTTGTCTCATAGTTTGTGATGTGATTTTTATAATTGGAATTCCTAATTAGTTTAATGGGTTGCAAATTATTGTATTATTGGTGTGTGTAGGTAAAAGAAGATGTCTGATAACGAGATAAATGTCTGGTGTATATAATTTTTGTTTATTTATCCTGGAAAATATTTGTGTGGTTTTGTGCTTAGCATTTAATATGACATATTTGGGACATTGCACGGTTTTTAAAGTATTTATAAGGTATTTGAATTCTTTGTCCAGATACGCTGGACTGCAAATTCTGAATGCACGGAGGAAGAAAGCAGTTATCATACCTGCTTTTATTTTGTTATTATGGTGTGAGTAGAAATGTATGTAACCATTTTTGTGTTTAGTTCTGCGGTGAACTTTGAAGTATAGTTAATTATTGGGTTTTATAATAAGTATCTAGAAAAGTTGATGAGTTTTTGGGACGCACTATAAAAAGTACTTGGGTGATATAAGCTATAATCTGAATATGTAATGGTCTAACTTTACCCGTTAACATCTGATCTAAGTTTGTGTGCATGGTGAAACTATCAGGTGTAAACTACAAATGCATATTTACGCATGCATAGAAAAATATATTTAGTTGACTTACTGCTTTTCAATTATTTTGTGTCAATTCTCATGCCTCTATTTAGATTAGCAAAAAAACAAAAAACAAAAAAAACTCAAATTTGTTCAATAGTTTCAAATCTAGTATATATTAATTTTAAATCGGTAGCCCAAAATTGGTTGAATTGTTAATAACCACCGTACGCACACAGACAAACTCATTATATATATATATATATATATATATATATATATATATATGTGTGTGTGTGTGTGTGTGTGTGTGTGTGTGTGGGTGTGTGTGCGTGCGTGTGTGTGTGTGTGCTTAAATTTCTAAGCTATTTAAGGCGATTAAAGTTGACTGTGTGGGTTTGATCCTTGCTAATGGTGTCAGAAAATGTCTTCGTGGCCGGGTTCGAATCTCTCCACTGGCGGTAATCGTAACATCCTGCATTGATTGTTCCTGAAAGAATGAAAAACTAATGTATGTAGGTATTATTATTATTATTATTATTATTATTATTATTATTATTAGTATTATTATTATTATTATTATTATTATACTAATAGGAAGAAGAAAAAGAAGAATTAAAAGAAAAAGAAGAATATATATAACATTTTAAAAATGTCATTTACTTCCAATTGGCTGGTAATTGCCAATCTAATTAAGTTTAATTGGCACAATACCAGAGAATAAACAACGCCATCTATATTTTTTTTAAGAGAGAGAGAGAGCGATGCCTGATGAGATAGAAAGAGAGGGGGAACCACTACAAAGATGGAAGAAAAAATGAGGGGAAGAAGAGGGTGAACGTCATCAGCGCCACCCCTACAATTTATACTGTTCGCTTAGTTTTGAAAATATATTTACATGATAAATACGCCCCTCGCCATCAGCCTCTACCCTCATCCCTTGCAAAATAATTATGATCCTTGCATTTTATTTAATAAAATATTCATTTTGTGTTAATGCACGACTCAATATAGATTCGTATTTGTTTATATCATCCCGTCTTTTTATAGTAAATTTATGCGCAATTATTTTATTACAGTGAGATTTCATGGAATAATAGACTTTAGACGTGAACGCGGACATGATAATAAAGTTTATATTTTCATTCGGATTTATTTTCTCTACCCAAATTCATTCAGTGCAAATTTTAAGCGATATCGAACAAATTAATATGTTTACTGACCTTTTGGGGTCAAACGGCATTAGGATTACACAAATTATAATCTTGGGTCGTATACTACTTACTTATTAAGAGAAATATGACGCAGGGCACGTAAAGTGAAATTCGAAAACTCAGCGCCCCCGAGGAGAAACACAGTAACCTTTCAAAAGTGTTCGGCCAGCAAATTAGGTATTTCGTCGCTAAGAGCGATTAGCAACAGACTACTCGCTTCTTACAGGGAGACTACCACACCTAGGAGAGTGGACAACTTAGAACTGCACAGGTCTAGTATCATACCGCAAGCAGCATAGAAAAGTCTTTACTAGTATGGTCTAGACTCTGTTTATAATAGTGCCGATGTATGAGGTACCTTCAATAAGTTTACAGACTTTTTATACAAGCATTTAAAAGTGCCGTAGCCTCAAGAAAAACTAGTATGTTATTGCTATACATCTTATGATCCTTTTGATTTCAGATTCAAAGGAACAGCTGCAACCGAAATTGGAATACACCCTTCTAAAGCCTTATAGACATAGCTGATGAATTTTAAAGCGCAATCTAGAAGTAAGGACACTTTAGAACACAAGAAATTCAAGAAGGACAGCGAGTCTATGAAAGGTACTGAGGGGTGTGAGAGGATTAAATAAGTCAGATCACCAGATCTGATTGGCCAAATAAAGAATTTCATGGGCAAAGACCGTCAAGTATCTTTAGAGACAATAAATGCGCAGTTTGATGTTAGTATGGGACTGCATACTCATTATGCGCGGGAAACTGTAGATGTGGAAGATTTGCGCGACGTTTGTCCAAATGATTATTCGTAAAACAAACAAACACACGTCAGCTTCTTTTGGGACACCTTTATATATATATATATATATATATATATATATAATCAAATTTTATTGAAAGTTTATTAATTTTTTTCCAAAAACATTATACAGCTGTAAGAAAGGTATACAAAATTTGAATTATCCGACAAGAAGTACAAACCAGCAAGAGATCCATTGTTTTCAAATTTATTCAAATGAGAATATATTGTTTGTAATTTCTCTGTCATTAAATACGATTAAATATTATATTTTACTTCATGAAATATTTGTTATTATAGAGTCTATTGATTTCATTGACTATCATATTGTACCCAATATATAGTAGTAATTGCAAAAGTGTTTTTTTTATATAACTTGAATGATATATTATTCATCAAACGATGTCTACAATGAAAAGGTTGAATTTTTCTTCTAGTCGAGTAAGTAAGGCTATTTACATTGAGAGCGTACAAGTGCGCTAACGTTATCGGCGCAAATTCATGTTAAAGTATATGTTAAAGGATCCAAGAACTAAAATACTCTAGCGATGCAACAGGAGGTCAATTCTTTTTTGAATTCTCTCTAAGATGAAAAAATAGTGGTAGGCGCACAAAGTCATATTTCATCTCGTGTTTTTAGGCATGTGAGGAAAATCTTGGCCTTCGGGCCGGGATCAAGGTGTAGTGTCTGTTCCGGCAGGTGCTGCAAGCAAAGACCATATGTGGGGGCAACCCCACATATAACACCTTGGTCAATGTCGGGGCAACCCTTCATATCAATTGTCACTATCCAGCTCCCTTACTCCCCGGGGAGTTGGTCCCCATTTCCGCTTCACTCCTCACTTTAAAAATCGGCCTTGTGCCTAATTTGCTCAGTGGCGGAGCAAATAAATACCTCAAAGTGTAGTATCTGTTCCGACATATACTGCAAGCAAAGACCATATGTGGGAGCAACCCCACATATAAGACCTTGGTCAATGTAGGGGCAACCCTTCATACCAATTGTCACTATCCAGCTCCCCTACTCCCCGGGGAGTTGGCCCCTATTTCCCCTTCACTCCTCACTTTAAAAATCGGCCTTGTGCCTAATTTGCTCAGTGGGGGAGCAAATAAATGCCTCAAAGTGTAGTATCTGTTCCGACAGATACTGCAAGCAAATGCCATATGTGGGGGTAACCCCACATATAAGACCTTGGTCAATGTAGGGGCAACCCTTTATACCAATTGTCACTATCCAGCTCCCCTACTCCCCGGGGAGTTGGCCCCCATTTCTCCTTCACTCCTCACTTTAAAAATCGGCCTTGTGCATAATTTGCTCAGTGGCGGAGCAAATAAATATCTCAAAGTGTAGTATCTGTTCCGACAGATACTGCAAGCAAATACCGTATGTGGGGGCAACCCCACATATAAGACCTTGGTCAATGTAGGGGCAACCCTTCATACCAATTGTCACTATCCAGCTCCCCTACTCCCCGGGGAATTGGTCCCCATTTCCCCTTTACTCCTCACTTTAAAAATCGGCCTTGTGCCTAATTTGCTCAGTGGGAGAGCAAATAAATACCTCAAAGTGTAGTATCTGTTCTTCAGATGCTGCACTTCAATTTCTTGTTCTCTGTCAGTTGAGAAGAAATCCTTCACGACTGAGACAATGTTGATTTTTGTTCTTTTTCTCCACATTAAAAAAACGACCCTGGTGTCTAACTCTGTCCCGTGGGGAGGCATTGTAAATAGGAACAAGTTTTTGAGTATTATCCGATATTTTGTTTTTCATATTCAAATATACGTATTGTGGTGTAATTATTTGTAATAATTTACGATGAAACACTAATAGTGAAATAAATATATATTAACGAAAATACATAAAACACGGGAAAAAATTAATATATTTTCTTAATTCCTGGAGTATTTGGTGACGACTATACTTCCCGCGTGGCCGTCTCTGACTGATTTAGTAAACCTCGTCACCCGGAAGTGGCGTCATGGACGAAAGTGACATCATCGAATAGTTCATTATTCCAGGCAATACATTCCATCCTCCAAAACATTATTTCCCTTTCTATGTAATCGATTAAGCATTTTTTTTTATTACTATCCAATGGGTTTCCTTTTGTGATGCGATTGATTTTATTTATAATAAATTACGACACAACTATCTGAAAAGAGGGATACATCTTTTCTCTTAGCGACATAGATGAGTTGCTATAGTTCTGTTGCAAAGAAGATCGGAGGAGGAAATATAAGTAATTAAAGCTTAATTGCAATGTTTGTCAAAAACATATGACTGCCTGATCATATGATTATCGAAGATAAACTCTAAGTCAAGTGAAGAAAGTTAAGAATAGAGACTGCAAGGCTGTATAAATCCTTACGGCAGAGGGAGACTTATTGATTTATGAGTCGGTGACTCATTGACTTTATAAGTTAGATTAGAGGGGATTGAGGTGGGTAGATATCCGAAGAATTTACTTCCAGGAATACCTTGTAAGTTTTAACAAAATGTGAAGAAATATCTTGCTAATCCTTAGAACTGAGTAATTTGTATATTTATTTATTTATTTGCGGACTGTTATCCTTACCTACATAATTATTGTTTCACAAGGTATTGGCCAACTATTTCTCTGGCTGTCGCCAAGTGGTTAACCACGACGCGATAGGAATGCTAAGTATTTTAAATGTATCCTTAGTAAGTACTGCCTTCTATGATTCTGGTTTCACCACGTTTTCGGCATTCGGGTCCTGGCGCAGTGGATAAAGACGTTGAATATCTATGGACCTAGGTGAGTATTGTCTGAAGATAGCGGTTTCAATCCTACCAAAATCAAGCCAGAGGATCAGTTGGCCAAACACGTAGTGTGCCGACAACAACTATGGAAGGCAGTAATTATTGAGGATGCAGTTAAGAGACTCGGCATTCCTATCCCGTCGCACTTAGGCACCTGATGAAGGCCAAGGAAAAGTTAGCCGAAACGTCGTGAAACAAAAACTATGGAAATAAGGATAAAAGTCTTCAAATAAATAAATATATCTAATTGCTCAACTCCCTACTTAGTGTGTCGCTGTAGACATGGTTCCCAATCCAGGGCCGCTCTTCTCCGGGGCAATGTGTCTCAACATTTGAGTTAAATAATAATAAAACTGATCTCCTGTCTAACCTATTTGCAGTAGAAAGAATAAACATAAAGGTCCATCGACCAGTTTGTGGGCGGTCAAAGGGGAGAACGTACGTCGGAAATTATTTGTTCCTCTTACGCCAGCGACTTCAATGCTTGTCTTCCCTTTCTTGCAGCCCCTTGCTGTAACCACTAACTACCGATACGAACCGCAAGAAAAACAGAATAAAACCAAACAAAAATCAGAACGTACCGTCGGTGACAGCAATCTATTTGACCTGGAAGCAACCCCGCCCGTGCTGCACGAAGCGACTTGACTCTCTCACTACGCTCCTTTAACGGCAGCCATATTCTCCCTAACCCGACGGCTGGAACAGATTAAATGCAATGATGTTGTAATGTAAACGATATTTGCGCCGGTAGGTGGCGTACAAGAGTTAAGTGTTAGCCAAGTGGCTGACGTCTTTATTCGATCGATGTTCGTAGGGCGCGGGAGAATGGAATTTGGAGGAGAATGAAGAGAAGGATAAAAGGGGAGAGGAAGAGGAGGTGGTGCGAGGTGGTTTCAGTTTTGAATTAATGGGATTGGGGCGATGAAGAAAGATAATGGCTTCCGTGACTTGAGAGAATAACAGACAAGGCGTAGATTTTATAAGGGCGGGGGAATAAAGCGGTTGATGGTGAAGGAGAAAACTAGAGAAGTGAAAACCAATTTTGAAGTAGAATAAGAAAGAGGTTTGAAAAATAATTAAACGTACTGTGCAGTTTTGGAACTACACGAAAACGATTACGTAAACAACCGGAAATAGCCGAATCAAAAACAAGACGGCTTTTTTGGAAAAAATAAATAAATAAATAAATAAAAGAAATACGTAGAAGTTTGATCATTTTTATGGCAATATATTTTTCAACAAACGTGAATGAAATATTTTTACATATGAATGTCTGTTATCTGTTTGACGTGTGTTAAATGTAATTGTCTTTAAGATGTTGAGTGTATATATATATATATATATATATATATATATATATATATATATATATATATATATATATATATTCATATATATATATCCATATATATAAATATATATATATATATATATATATGTATATATATATATATATTTATATATATGTATATAGGAGTCAGTAAAGATATAATTTTTTTACATAGGCATCACCACTTATCAAGGCCCAAAGGCCACTCGAGGATAAGGATAAAAGCGTGCACAGTAGTCAAATGGCCAATGTAGTAATCGTTAGAAATAGAAATTCGGTAAATTTATTAACTTAAGAGGAACGGCTCATCAAGAACTTGTTTAGGTTGGACTTGAAGACAGCCATATTGTAGTCAGCTGGAAAGCAGGAAAATGGAAGACTGTTCCACTGGCGTGCAATTCTAAGAAAGAAGGTTTGTTTATGGAATCTACGTTTACGTTTAGGCATAGATAAAAAGTGAGGGGAATTATTGATAGTGTTTTCAGCTAGAGGAGTGTTTCTTGTGAAAGCGTGGCGAGGGGAGACCATAGATTGGAGCTCAACCGAGCACTTGCCATGAAAATAAAGATAAAGCAGAGACAAACTCGCAGCATCTCTTCTGTGAAAAAGAAGTTGAAGGGAAGAAAAAAGTGCATCTCCTACGAGGCTACGAAGTCTATTTTGAACTCTATCAAGGCAAGATAAGTCCTTTCTAGCAGCTCCTGCCCCAAATGTGGAAACAGTACTCCATCCTTGGACGTACTTGGCTCTTATATAGATAGAAAATTGCATCAGCAGTGAGATATCTAGAAGGATCCCACCATTTTTCCAGCGGACTTGGCAACGGATTTGAAGTATGTGTTCCATTTCAGAAGACAAAATAAAGCCCAAACTATAGATTAATATATAGAGGAATATTCATTTATTTGATAAAGGTGTACATCAATTAGGTGTGTTGGGTAAGTGAGAACTCTTTATACCATGACGTTTCGAAGCCTAGCGCTTCTCATCAGATGAGTGGGCAAGATGCTATGTTACATAATAAGGATGCGACTTCTAGTGATAGTTATATTAGGAGCGAAATAAATTATTGAGGCTGTTGTGGGAGCTATATTGATATAGTGATATAGGGCGATATTGTTTGCAATATATAATGCATGTATGCATATAGCATATCTGCCATGGTGGTGGTTATGGACAGTATGTGTGTTTAAATTCTCGGGGAGAATATAGGAAAGTTACTTGAAAAAAGGTTTCTTATTTAACCAAATGTGTAGATGTGGTGTAGCTATGAATGGTGTTTACGTGGGATAGGTGGTTTATGTTATGCCGGTATTTTTTAGCAGGTGTATCTGGGACCATTACACCACTTAAAAAGATATAATTTATTAGGAGTAATAGTAAGATTATTATTGTCATAATAGGGTTTTAATATATATATATATATATATATATATATATATATATATATATATATATACATATATATATATATGATTAAATAACAAGGATTTATATTCCAAATTTCATGATGTTGACCATCTTAAAATGTATTCCTTCAATTCAGTTGACACTTACAATTCATGTTTCGTAGCACAAAATCATCTACTTTATTATTGTATTCATCAGTGGATCTATTTTATGTTTAACTCATCAGCAGAAATATCACCATTCATTCCACCAAATGGAAATAAAATTCATTCGGACATGATTAAAAAAAATCGAAAATTAGAAGAGAAGCCGCAAATAACTTATAGTTTGCTTACATTACGCCAGTTTGAATTTAGAAATAAATATACATATTTACATATTTGTGAGTTTTAAGTATTTTTCATTTTTTTATTTGTATTGATACATCCTTTGATAAACACAATAAGATTAACAGTAGTTTATTGTTAGTTTTAACTTTAATTAAACGAAATTGATCTTTTGTGCAGTTTAAAAACCGTACACGCTTTTCTATAATTAAGTTGGTGTTTGCTTCTGGAGCCTAAAGTGTGGGTACTTTCCGGCTATTTTCGTAACCGGACGGAAGATGCCGAAGAAAATTCGATTTTGTTTGGTTAAAAAGCTGGGTGCTTCTCGAGATATAGATGACGGATCGATTTTTTTTTTACGTATGTCGTTTGAAGCAAAAACAATATTACGTACCTAATTGTAATGTTAAAAATAGTACTATCTCCACACAAAGTACGAAAAGTTATTTATATATTATTTAATTATTGAAGTGAGTATTATGTATTAATTTATTCATTGCGGACTATTACCCTCATCTTTCTTAGGTGCTGTTTTACGACGTTTCGGTCAACTATTCCTGCCCAAAACCGGCCAGAGGCTTACTTAGGCAAAACCTGGTGAGCCGACAACAACTATGGATGGCAGTAATTGCTGAGAATGCAGTTAGGATATTCGGAGTTCCTATACTGTCGCGGTTACCATCTAACGAGGGCCAGAGGAATAATGACCGAAACATCGTGAAACAACAACTAAGAAATATAAGAATAATAGTCCGTAATAAATAAACCAATAAAATGTTGTTCATAGTTAAAAGTAACTTTTACAGAAAATTACGTAAAATTGCATTTTTCTTACAGGTTATAATTTAGATGGTGAAGAGTTCATACGAAGGGGGCATAACTCGGAACGCCTATTTTGAATGGCATGTTCATGAAGTGCAATATTTTAAGCTATAGCAAATATTTTTTTACTAAAAGCATAATAGTAGTTTTTATACTCGACGAATTTACGTAAGTTTTAATATATTACTTCTTTGGCGTAGAAAATTATGTAGGAAATCTTGTTTGTTCTTAACATGAGGTATTTAAATAATCGATCTGAGGACTATCGAGACAAGCATCAACAGTTGTATCGATTACTACTAATAATGGCGTTTTGATTTCTCGGTTGGGATGTGCACGGTTAACAGAAAAAAGGCATATAAATCGTCTATATAATTGAAACAGTAGACGTATGTGTGTGTGTAAATATCTAACAGGTAAACTCATAAACTACTGGTCATATAACACTGAAATTCTCAGGAAATAATATTCATGCACCAACGATGGTTTATAGCGAATAATATTTTTGTTTACATATATAAATAACGCGTACAGACATTGGAAAATTTACATGTAAAGTACATTATCGAGTAGCCAACATCTTTGCGCATGCCCACACTTAAGGTCGCGAATAATACATATATATGTACTAGCGTAAATACCTGGCGTAGTTTGGGTTGACATGAAGTTCCGGTAGGAACCCACCTGCTATACAAATCATTTGCATCATGGACAACGTGGATACCACCCCAAGAAAAATGAAAGAACGGGTGAAAACATGTAAATGTAATCGCCCCCCCCCCAAAAAAAAAGAAGAAGTACGTGATACGCTCTCCACCAGATATTTCGGCAGAAAGGATACAAAGAGAAGAAATTGGTTTTCTGGATATTGAGCCCTGGAAAGAACCCTCCCTCCAAAAAACAAATAATCAAAAATAAATCATTACAACTTTTGTTTCAATAAATAATAGCAGCGAGTGCCGTGATATCGAGAAAAAAAATAGCCAATAGGTAGAGCCTAAAAAAAATACAATTTACCATAAATTAATTCCAAAAACAATGAAATGAAATTTTTCGTCTTTTTGTGTTTCTAATATAATCCTCTCCCGGCTCGCCAAAACTAAAATTTTCATATTCTAGGTTCGTTTTGTTTATTAAATTGTTAGGTGAAAGTGCAGAATGGTCTCATGAATTAATAAAATTTATCATTATTTATGTTTAAAATGTAATTCTCGCAACCCCAAAACAAATTGTATTTTCATGTTTCGCCCCCCCCTCCCAATCGCTAAACTGGAAAAATGCTAGAGGTGACATGTCTCGTTGAACGGTTGGTGGCCAAAAAGTGGGTACTTATTTTAAGTTAAATTTATATAGAAAAGTGATCCTCAGCTTTAGATTGTCAGTTTTTCAAAATTGCTTATTTCATATTATTTATAAACGCTGCTTAAACCTATTAGGCTCCAAAAACGCTGTTTAAACATATTAGGCTCCAAAAAGTAGATGTTCACTTTTTAGGGGATAAACGACGTTGGGTCACGTTGTAAAAACGCACCTTTTTAATTAGAAAGTAAAATTTGTAATCGACAAGATTTATCTAACAAAATAAATAAAGTGTAAATTGTAGGATTTAGACCGGAGGAGGCGGAGTGAGTCACATCGTACAAATTTAGCGATTTCTGTATGGCTGTTTAAATAATAATAATAATAAAAAACAAATGAAATCTTTTCAGTTTTTCATATGTGTTTTTTTTTTGTTTGAATATTAAAAAATACTATAACAGCCAAACACCTTTCTATCTGCACGGAATTATTTTTTCAAGCTAGAAACTTATTGAGATTACCAAATTGTGTTATTTGGGGAATAGTTTCTTTAAAAAAAACTATTCATGTTCCGTAATTTCTAGGGGCAAATAATTCTAAAAGAAAGTTTTAAAAAAATGTTTGAATAATAATTCCAAATAAATTAAATTAAATATGTTATCTCTATAAATATTGTTTAAAATTTATAAAATAACAATTTTAAATAGGACACTTAAAACAATAGTCTGGCTAGAAACATAGAGTAAGATACCTCTATTTAATAAAATCGATTTTCCTTAATGTAATATGCAAATTAGATGATGTGTAAAGTGTATGTTTTGCAAGAATCATACTATATATAGAAATAAAGCAAAGATTAAAGTAAGGAGCCGTAATCACAGGGGAACAAGATTATGAATTTATATATATATATATATATATATATATATATATATATATATATATATATACACACAAACACATGGTTTTGGTCAGGTCATGTCATATGCTACTGGTACGATGTAACTCAGTACTACCTGCCTCATGGTCGGGACACCGGCGACTAAACTGGTTCCCCCACCAGACTTGTTTGGTGAGGAGGGCGGCTAGTGTCCCTGAAGGATTAAAAACAAGACCTTCCAAAGGGCGAATGAATCCTTTTTTCAGGGTCCACGGCCAACTAGCATCGTGTATACATCTGGCATCAATTAAAATGGATGTTTCTCGTCTGGGAGAAGCCCCGTGTTTTGACAATCTTCTGAGTTTGTCCTTTACTCCTGATCTGAAATGGAACACGTACATCAAGTCTGTTGCCGAGGTCGCTGGAAAGATTGTGGGATCCTTCTACAGCTCCAGAAGATATCTCACTACTGATGCAATTCTCTATCTATATAAAAGCCAAGTACGTCCAAGGATGGAGTACTGCTGCCATATCTGGACAGGAGCTGCTAAAAACAGCCTATCCTGCCCTGACATAGTACAAAATAGACTTCGTGGCTTAGTGGGGGATGCCCTTTTCTCTACCCTGCAACCTCTCTCCCACAGAAGAGATGTTGCGAGCCTATCCTTGTTTTATCTTTATTTCCATGGCAGGTGTTTGTCTGAACTCCAATCTCTGGTCCCCTCTTCGCCAAGCTTTCACGGAAAACGCCCGTCTAGCCGAATCTACTGTGAAAAATGTTCCCCACTCTATATCTGTGCTTAAATCAAAACGTTGATTCCATGAACAAAGCTTCTTTCTTAGAACTGCACGCCTGTGGAACTCTGTTCCGTCTGCCTGCTTCCCACCTGACTACAACATGGATGTCTTCAAGTCCAACGTTAACAAATTCCTAATGAACCGCCCCCTTAAGTAAACACTTCATCAAATATCCACACTAACGTACTGTACTTGCAATAACCCTTACGCCTGAGTGGCTTCCGGGCCTTGATAAGTGGTGACCACCGTGTAAAAAAATGTGTTGGCGTAGATAGGGCTCCCGTAAGCCGTGGTGAAGGCAACCTTTCTAGTAGAAGCAAATCTCTGTTTAAAAAAGCCATAAAGCGGAAGACCAGTACCCGCATTAAACTGGTCTGCAGTTTAATTTGTTGCTGGCTATTTGCTCTTGCTTGTTGCTGGATCTCAACACTTTGAACCGAGAGAGAGAGAGAGAGAGAGAGAGAGAGAGAGAGAGAGAGAGAGAGACTTAGCTGTCGTATAAAGCTAAGACTCTGTAACATAATCTTTGTATAGATACTCCCTCAGAAATTTCGGTTCACGGATTTAAGTGGCTGAGGGATTGTCACTCGCTTAACAAGACGCTGCAATCTTCATATATATATATATATACATATATATATAAAATATATTTGTAGTCATCGACATACAGTCCTGTTTCGTTGTATCACAACACATCAGTGCCGCTAGACTAGCACCTATCCCAAGCCGAGGATCGAACCTAGAACTGTCGTGATGACAGTCGGCAGTTCTACCCCTTGACCACGGAAGCAATGCCCGCAACTAATCTGTCCGAATGTCTATTTAAATAAACATCCGTCCGCTACTCGTAAAGTGCTCAAACGTTTGTTTGTAAACAAACCGCGAGCTTCGTATTTTTTCAACCAAATTAATATATATATATATATATATATATATATATATATATATATATATATATATATATATATATATATATTATACCTTAATGTGAATTCATTTTTGAGATGAGCATTTTATATATTAATCTATTTTTATTTCGAACTATTATTCTCATCTTTATTAGTTGTTATTTTCATCTTTATTGGTTGTTGTTTTCCACGACATGTTAGCTAACAGAGGAATAGTTGGCCGAAACGTCGTGAAAAACAACAACCAATGAAGATGAAAAAACAACTAATAAAGATGAGAATAATAGTCCGAAATAAAAATAGATTAATATATATATATATATATATATATATATATATATATATATATATATAAATAAGAAAGATAGTTTGCTTAAAGCATTGCTAGGAAATAAATACAGACGAGTATAAAAACGGTATAGCAATTCAGGGAAACGTCTGCTGCATTGGTGTTACGAAGGAACAAAAATGGGAGAACGAATTTGTTTACGTTGGACTTGAAGACAACCATAGTGTAGTCATCTGGAAAGCAGGCAAACGGAAGACTGTTCCTCTGGCGTGCAAGTGTTTTATTTGATTTAAATTCGTACATCATAGAGGATCCAAAATGTGGAGAAAAAATATAAAAATGAAAAAGAAAAAGTAAATAAACAAAAATAAAATTAATTTATGTTTATATTTAATCTAACCTCTTACCCAATCTCTAACTGTGACATACTGACTCTATAATATTTTATTATAATTAGGCACATTAAAAGTGGAATTATTTCATATTTATTTCATGTAAATTTGCTAAAGTATTTCAAATTAAAAGACGATGTTCAGTGTGGTAAGCATATAATTTTCACATCAAATCGAGGTTCTTCAATGTGACATTTACTCAAACAAGATGACAAAAATAGATAAATAAACAAACAAATAAATAAGTATATACATATATGCACTTATATATGCACTTACATATATATATATATATATATATATATATATATATATATATATATATATATATATATATATATATATATATATACAGGGTGGCCAAAAAGTCCCAGGACACTGGGCGAAAAGTCCAGACAACTCATTATGAGGTTTAATTAAAGGTCAAGTTTCTGGTATTAGATACGAAACCATTGATCAGCTAAAGCATGCGATTATTGCAGCTTTTGCTAGCGTATCAAGGAATTCTCTAAAAAAATGGCACAAAGAACCTGGAGGCGAATGGAATTGTGCAAGAACAACGAGGGCCAACATACTGATCCCCTAGACCACTAAATTACTCTAGTTGTTTTCTGCTTTATTTCTAATAAAGTTCTCTTTTTTTGTTGAATATATATGTTTTCTGTGTGTTTCATTAAAAACATACTGTGTTCTATTAAAAATACATGCATAGTGTCCTGGGACTTTTCGGCCACCTTGTATATATATATATATATATATATATATATATATATATATGTATATATATATGTGTGTGTGTGTGTGTGTGTATATATGCTTCTATGCATGTATGTGCGTACATAGAGGTATATATTCAGAAAAGGAGAAGAAAAAAGAACAAAAAGAAGAAGAAGAAGAAGAAAAGAAGAAGAAAAAGAACAAGAAGGACAAGAAGAAGAAGAAAAAGAAAAAAAGAAGAAAACGAAGAAGAAGAAGAAGAAGAAGAAACCAGTGTATTTGATGAAACTAAATACATTCCATAGCCTGTTATTGCCCTTCGGGCTAGGATCACAGTGTAGTATCTTTTCTAATGCTACACTTAACCTTTTCTTTCTTCAGTCACTGGAGGAGACATCCTTCATGACCGAAACAATTTTTATTTTTATTCCTTTCTAGAGTGTTCCTCTTCGGGAAGCTGGATGTTCCCCACATTAAAAACTAGCTTGTTTCTAACTCTTACATCGTGTGGACGCAAGTAAATAGAAACATAGTTACGTTATGACCTGACAAGAATATTTAAATAATAATAATAATAATAATAATAATAATAATAATAATAATAATAATAATAATAATAACAATAACAACAACAATAATAATAAAAAATAATAATAAAAATAATAATAATAAATAATAATAATGATAATAATAGTAATAATATTATTAATAATAATAATAATGATAATAATAATAATACTAATAATAATACTAATAATACTATTACTACTACTACTAATAATAATAATAATAATGATAATAATAATAATAAAGGATACTAATAAAAAATCAATAAAATACAATCAATAAGAAATTTAATTAGTGAATGACATATTTATATGTTAATATTTATATATAATAAAAATAAATAAGATTGTTGGATTTTTAGATAGAGAAAACATAAATCCGAACAAATTTCACCCAAAACGCTTTCTCTATTATAGATTTAAAGCGTCACTCATTTTAGTTTGGAATTTAAAAAATCACTGCTTCGCTAACTTTAAAAAAAATTATCCTAATAATAAATCCATAAGTAGATAAAAAGATTAACAAATGGTTAATTTAACTAGATAAGTATATGAATGAAAATGTCTATATTAACGGCGATTATATTAATATTATTTACGCGTAAACCATTTCTGCTTTACAATTTATTAGAGTGAATAAATTCTTAACGACAAGACACGTACAACAAATGTGACAATTATATACATTTTGTTTTTAAAACAGAATATAAATAAACAAACATATAATAAACTAACATTAGCATATTTGTATGGACGCTTTCTCCATTGCGAATTCCCAGCATCACCTACTTCCGGAAAGAATTTAAATAATAATCCATATCCCGTCCACTAAAATATAAATGAACAATCAAAAAAATATAAAAAAATTAAAAAGAGATTAAATTAAAAAGATGAATAAATGAATAAAAATATCATAGGAATATAGAAAACCATGCATAAACTCCTTTTCTGCTTTACAGTTGTCCCGCTCCCACATCCATTTCCGCCTAACGATCTTTCAATGTTTTCTTTTTTAAGGACACTCTTTGGTCCCTTCTCTTGTAAAAGAGATATTATCTCGAAATATTCGGACCTCTACCATCTCGAATGACCCGAAATTACAACAAGAGAAGACTTAATCTCGAATATTTCTCATATGTTTAATCCCTCCTGTTTTGGTTTTCATAAATAAAATAAAGTTTACAGTGTATATAAAGCTTATTTGATACTTGGATTATTAATAATCGTACCCTATTTCCCCCCCACACACAAAAAACATATGATAAATATTTGGAATCAATTTTCCCCTTGCTCTTATTTCCAGTCCTTTAAAACCATAGCAGCAATTTTTTTCTTCTCTCCATGGAGGCCAGGTTTTTTTTTAGGGAAATATTAGATATTTTGTAAAATATATGCAAAACTAGGAAAACAAATGAAGTACTAGTAAGAGCGCAGTATCTTTCCACCCAGAAAAAAATCCTTAAAAAATACCACTATTATAGGTTTTTGAGGGTGCAGTAAACGAGAATAACAGTAAAGGGTCCCAGAAAACGAGTAGTTTCCAAGATATAAAAAAATATCAAGTGGGGGATGACTTTTCAATATTAATTTAACGTAAAATGACCATTAACTTTATAGCCAAGATGGCAATAAAGTGGGGGCTTACTTGCGTTAAATTAATATAGAAAAGTGGACCCCCACTTCTTAAAACAGTAATGTTCGACCTAAAGGGCAAAGGACACATAGCCTACTACACTATTCAGGTTTAAAACAATGTTAATTTGTAACATTCTAATCGGTAGTTGCCGAGAGTTCACAACTAATAAAATCGCAAAAAAAGGTGGGATTACTAGATGTGGATATATCTATATCCGTCGCCAAATTAAATATTGAACTGCGCATAATTTGGTTCTTTGGGCCCAAACTACATGAGAATTTGCAGGCTTTTAGAAAATTATAAGACTATTCGAGGGTTTAATTGTGTGAAAATCTCTTAAAAAGAACCTATATTTTCAAACAAATTAAATATGTCTAAATTACCATACATTTATAGATCCACACACACACACACACAAATACACACACACATAGATATATATATATATATATATATATATATATATATATATATATATATATATATATATATATAGTGTCCTTGCAAGCTAGCTTTAGTTTTGCTGCTTTAAGATGATTATAGCTTCGGATATTTTTTTTTGTTGCTTAGTTGTCTCCCCTGTGACATGTTAGGCGACTAATAAGTAAAAGAGAGTCGCCATCCTGATAGGTCCTGAACTGTCATCTAGGCTTCAGCCTCTTTCCCATCGACGAGATTTTGCATCCCTCTGCCTGTTCTGCAAATACTTTAATGGTGAATGCTCTGGCGAACTGCAAACACTTGTACCTCCCCCACGTAACTACCCCCGACAAACCCGACAAGCTACTAAGTCTCATCCCTTACAGTAGAGATCCCTAGATGCAAGAAAGCGTTTTACTCCAATAGTGTCTTCCCCAGAATATGGGTCTTTGGAACTCCCTTCCGGGATTCTGCTTTCCCAACTGCACTGATATGCAGAAGTTCAAGTGTAATGTTAACAAACATCTTTCTACTCATCTCCCTTCATAATGACCCCGCTAATTAAGTCCCTGTTAGTAGTCCCCTGCTTCAAAGTGGCACTGTGCCTTGTTTGGGATGAAAATTGAATTAAAAAAAAAATCCATAAGTAATCTTCCCGCAATTATTATTCCACCTCAATGTATCAGAGTGGATGGCAAAATACACTGTCGTGATTGTAATAATGCATTTACCAGCTAAAAGATTCTTCCATGATTATATGCATGGTTTGAAATTATGAAAAAAAAAACAACACGTGAGTCAAACATTTAATTTTCGGCATTGGTGTGTGTGTGTGTGTGTGTGTGTGTGTGTGTGTGTGTGTGTGTGTGTGTGATGCATTTTTTGTATGTACTTGATGGTGGTTCCTCTCTAATTGGGTTCCTTCACGTCTTGCCTGCGCACATATTGTTGTCGTAGGGGTGGGCCTTTTGAACTTCCCTAATTAAATCGGCGTCTAGAAGTCCGAAAAAGTTTTATAAGAGGGCCGCCGCCTCAGATAACGGGAGTAGCCAATATATGTGTGTGTTAGTATATATATATATATATATATATATATATATATATATATATATATATATATAAATTAGTAAATATCTAAAAGTAAAATACTACACACACACACACACACACATATATATACATATATATACATATATATATATATATATATATATATATATATACATGGGTGTGTGTGCGTACGAGGAGCTAAGTATTTGACTTTTAGTTGTCTGTTCATTAATTTGATGAAGAGGCTTATTCGTTTCGGCCGATTATTTTAGCATACATCTTAATCTTATCAAACACTTTTTATTGAAACTGATAATTGTAATGTCAAATACTGGCCCAGGTCATTTGGTTTTAAATTGCAATATAAAAATTTGACACACACACACACATACACACCAACATGCTCATGTCGGACATTTTTCCAGGGATACAGATACAAACAGACGGTAAAGAGTGCCCAACACGGGCGATGAGGGATTTATCTACATTGTTTTTGGATGTGAAACTTATGGTATCGATGACCTTCTGATTTTCTGTCAAACAAGCGCGCGCACACACACATATACATATTTGTGCGTGTGTATTATTTTGATCTAAACACTGTTTCACTAATGCGATTTTAATAGCCAATAGTTTGTGTGTACATTTCCAATCCCTTTTGAAGTAAAACATACTTTGTTGCGTCAATATCTTTGTCAAAACATAATTTAAATAAATAATATTCAGTGTTTAAATTATATACTAACAATAATTATGTGTATACATTAAATATTAAAGAATTCATTGTTGCAATTATTTGTCTATCATAATATTTTTTAAAATAATTTGATTTCTCAAAGCAGCTTTCAATAGCGTTTTAGTTCGATACAAGTAGCCTTGAATACACAAATTTCTTACGTTTTGTTCTCTTATATATACAAAAAAGTATACACAATGTATTTGTACTTTGTCGGGATAACAGTTTTATGTTTTAATAGTATGAGGGCATGGTCTCGGCGATATACAAGCTAATAAATATGTTAATATGTTATTTTATGTTTATATAAAATATAATCATAAAGTATTATTTGCATGGAATACTGTTGAAAAATATTTGTTTCTTAGGCATTATGACTTATTAAATCAATTAGATGAATACATAAATGTTCATTTATCTTAAATAAATACCCCCAAAATTCTTCTTGAAGAATTTGAACCCATTTTAATCAACCTCAGACTTACTCTAATCTACTACTACTACTACTACTACTACTACTACTGCTGCTGCTACTACTGCTACTACTACTACTGCTACTAATAATACTGAGAATGAATACTGAACATGTTTTTACACTAAATTTAACAGTAAAAATTTTCATGAGTTTTAGTTTTATACATTTATTCTCCTATATAATTTCTTTTGGTTCAACGAGAAAAAAAGGCGTGGACATGTAACTTCATCTTTGCACGTTCGTCCGTTCGTCCGTTCGTCCGTTCGTCAGTTCGTCCGTTCGTCCGTTCGCCTGTTCCCACTTTTCCCAATAACTACGCCTTGGAATTTTTTGACATTTTGCACTAACAAAAAAACATAACATGAGTATAAAAATAACAACCCACATTTTCCAGGAAAACCTCGCTTGCCCATAGTAGTGCCTTTCGGGTACAAATGGCAAAAGTTGACAATTTTGTGCTTATTAAAATATATGAGGCTTTGGAATTTAATAACACTTTCCGAACATTGATTGAAATTGTCGGACTGACTTCCTCATCTTGGTTGTTATTTCCACAACGTTTCGGCCGTTCTGTCCTCCGGCCTTCGGCAGGTGTTTGGTATCGAACTGGGGAATCGTTTGTTAGAAGTCTCGAACCCAACCCTTTATTATTATTACGGGGGTACCGTGTTCGGACTCCAGCTAGGCTTTGGGACATAGTTGCTGATTCTCTGTTTTGAATGTTACTTTTTTCACTGCCTTCGTTCAGGATTGAACTCAGCACCTTTGGGTAACTGTAAACTTTGATACAACGTCTAGGACCACTCCGCCATATGTCACTAGGAAGTAATACTAGGAACTAGGACTAATAATAAAGGGTTGGGTTCGAGACTCCTAACAAACGGTTCCCCAGTTCGATACAAAACGCCTGACGAAGGCCGGAGAGCAAAACGGGCGAAACGTTGTGACAATAACAACCAAGATGAGGAAGTCAGTCCGATAATCTCAATCAATGAAAACACCTCATCTCAAAAATACAGACAATTACAACTTTCCGAACAGTTGTTCATTTTCACCAGAATTTAACGTCCACTTGGGTGTTTTGCGGCTAAATAGGGTGGGAACAAATGTTGAACTTAGTCATCTTTTTATGTCTCGTTCACTATACAGTCACGGAGAACCACGCGTGCTTCATTTGTTACATTAATAAGTCACAGTTGAGATCTCTTTTTTTACAACAGATTGTCAATTTTGTACATGGAAGCATCATGGCGGTTGGGATCAAATGTTATACGATTATTTTTGTCGAAATATTATACCATCATTTTAACAGACCATGTAAATGTATATTTGGTAAATGTTTCGCGCGCCCTAAGCAATCAGAATTTTACACGAAGACAAAAAAAAAAAAATGGCCGCCAAAATTACCGTGCATAATGCATTTTTTTCTATCTTGATAACTATTTATCTCTGCAACATTTCAATGCGATTTTCGTATTCAGCATAGTCGAAAACGTATATATGTCATCATTTTAAAGACAATTGTGGAGGTGGACCTAAACGAAACATTTACCGTATATTTTTATGTTTTCATATAATTGGGCAGCATAAATTAAATTGTCGATATAAAAATTAAAAGAATTATTATGTGTTTCAAGTAGTATTTTTTCTATAAAAACGAGTTTTTTCTTCTTCTTCTTCTTCTTCTTCTTCTTATTATTATTATTATTATTTATTTATTTATTTATTACATACTAGGCATAGTAACCCTACCCACCATAAAAGCGTTCTAGTCTCCCCAGATCTCTAGTACTCTCAACCTACTTTCGCTAACATTTGAAGATGAATTTATGTTATAGCAACAGACGCTTACCATCATTTTTTCATTGAC